>NW_026526843.1:51027519-51209654 GCF_024362965.1 Panthera pardus | reverse complement strand
TATGATTATTTTTTTCTGATTCAGAGGTTAAACCACGAGGAGAGTCTAAAGCAGTGTCTACTTTTAAAATATTAAATAAATTATAAAGTTTTCCTGTAGTAATTCCCAAAGTGGGATGAATCCAATTAATAGCTCCTAAATTTTTTTTGAAAATCACTTAAGGTATGCAAATGAGTAGTATCTAAGGAGATGCGTTGATATAGTATTGTCCGAGCAGGACTATACGTCCTAGATATTGCCAAGGCTCCTGCATTTGAACGTTTTCAGGAGATAATTTGAAGCCCATGTTATTTTGTGGAAATATTTTGATATATTGTGAAAATTGCGGTCTGTGTAGGAGCAGCAGGAAGAATATCATCCAATATAACGATAAACTAGACTGGATGGAAATTTTTTACAAGTGGGCAGTAAGGCTTGTTGAACAAAATATTGACATATAGTTGTGCTATTAATCATTCTTTGAGGTTATACTTTCCATCAATATCTAGACAAAGGCTCTTGATTGTTAGTCAGAGGTACAGAAAAGGTAAAACTTTCTTTATCTTGTTCGGCTAAAGGTATGGTAAAAAAGCAGTCCTTAATATCTATCACTATAATAGGCCATGTTGAAGGAATAATAGCAGGGCTGGGCAAGCCTGGCTGTAACACCCTCATAGGTTGGATAATGGTGTTGACAGCCCTGAGGTCATGTAACAATCTCCAACTACCTGATTTTTTAGGAATTGTAAAAAATGGGTGTGTCCCAAGGACTGGTGGAAGGTTCAATATGACCAGCTTCTAATTGTTGCAAAACCAGATTTTTAGCTTGTTTTAATTGCTCTCTTTTAGGGACCACTGTTTAATCCAAATAGGCATGGAAGATTTCTATACCAGTGGAAAGGGAGGAATTTTAACAGTGGTCCTTTTTAAAAAAAGACTGAATGACTACTTTCCATTGTTTAAGTTAAGTCCCCTCTCCATAAAGACATAGGAACAGTTAGAACAAAGGGTTGAATATAACCTGTTTGTACTTCTGGCCCAATGCATATTAGGAGTCTTTTGGGTTTTAATGGAATGTTTGTGCCTCCCACTCCAGTAACAGGTAACAGCTCAGAGGCTAGGTCTTTTTTCCCATTGTTTAGGCCATTCATGGGAAGCTATGACAGAGATATCAGCTCCACTATCAATTAACAATGTAAATTGGTTTCCATTCACAGTAAGTTAAAAAAGGTTTGTCATATTGGATGATCTGAGTCCAACATAATTCCTTGGATCTTGTGCTGCAGAATCTTTTATTTCCCCTTTGTTGTGGTAGGGGTAGTTGTGCTAATCCTGTTTGGGGCGGGGTGGGGGGTGAAGTTATGTAACCCACTAACCTTTATAATAATATGAATTTCTCCTGTATAATTTGAGTCAATGACTCCAGGTACTACAAAAATTCCCCTTTTTTGTTGGGTTAGATCTTCATAGAATAATCCCCACTGTGTTGGTGGGTAAGGGGCTATATAGCCCAGTGGGTATTGTATAGACATGATGTTGTTCCTTTAAAATTAATTCTATGGTAGTGCATAAATCCAATCCTGCACTTCCTGTGGTGGCTGCCCACAAGTCTGTAACCTGTCATTGGTCTGGTTTAAGAAAACCTGAGGAACAGGGTTCTGTATGGTTTTGCTCCATTTGGGATTGGGGATGCCCCTTTCCTCATTTCCTGAGAGGGGTCCTCCTTCCTTATCAAATTTAGGTCAGCAGTGATTTGCCCAATGTTTTCCCTTTCTACATCTGGGAAAATCCTTATTGGATAACTTATTGGTTTGTCCCCTTGTTTGTTGGTGACAGTCCTTTTGCATGTGCCCTGCTCTTCCGTGTTCAAAGCAGGCATGAGAGGCTGGAGATGACCTCATAATAGCCACACAAATTTGTGCTTCATGTGTTTCATTTGTCACATTTTGGCACACCGTAATGAATTCTGGAACACCTTTGGCTTGAGTAGATATGCCAGAGAGAATAGCCTGACAGTTTGCATTAGCATTTTCAGAGGTCAATAGCGGCAGTAAAACTTGAGAAGCTTCTTTATTATCTATTTGCCTGGAAATACACTGTTATAATCTTTTCATGAAATCAACATAAGGCTCAGTGGCTCCCTGACATATAGTGGTGAAGGAACCTGTTTTTGGTTTTTGTGTCAGGGACTTGGGACCAGGCAGCAGCTGTAATTGTAGAGCATTGTTGGAATAACCTGTGATTGGCTTGAGCTTGGGCTTGAGCCATGGTATAATGGCTGATGCCCTATAGCATTTCTACTCCTATTGGGATACCCATATGTCAATTGTGAATTGCCTGTGTGGCACAACCCCCTTGATATTCTAAAGTCCACAGAGCATGCTGAGTGGAATAAGTATGGTTTTTGTTAATGCCTTCCAATCCCAAGGGGTCATTTCATATCCACTTTCTATTGTTTCAATTATCCCCTTAGTAAAGGAGCTCTGGATACTGTTCCCAGCAAAACTTTGTTTCAATTTCTTAAAGACAGTAAAAAGGAGGCTGATGTACAGCAGTGGTAATGATGGGGAATGTATGAAACTCCCCATCAGCACATCCCTCTTGTAAACACCGCTGCATAACTGATGGTTTATGTCCCTCCAGTATAGGTATTGGCTCTAAGCAATCAGGAGGAATAGGGACTGGAGGAGGGAAGTAGTCTTCCATGGTAGGAAGTGCCCTAGAAGAGGTGGGTGTTAGGCTTTCTTTCTTAAATTTTTCCTTCTCTGGAGATACATGTAATGTGGACATAACACTGTAAGGACTAAACTCCAGGTCACTAAAATGGAAGCAGGAAATTTCTCTCCTTTTTCATGTTTTCTTTTTAAAAAAATTTCCACTTGTTCCCATAGATCTAAATCAACTGTACCATGGTGGGAAACCGGGGACAAGCATCTTGGATTGTTCATAACAATTTACTTAACTGATCTTTTTTAGTAGTACAATGAGTCATCTTTAAAAGCTGCTGTAAAGTTTTTAGATATAATAGCTGTTCCTTTGACATTTTTTTGGCCCATGGTAAAGAAAGAGAAAAGAAGTACTGTCACTGAAAACTAGACACTTTGGCAGATGTCCCAAGTGGGTACTGCTGTTTATTACCAGGATGAGGTCTATCTGAAACCCGGACGGTTTCACTTTCTTCTCCTTAACATAGAATCTGCTGCCTGAAAACTTCCTCTCTCTCGAAGCTATTATTGTCACATCAGGGTCACCAATTGTGGGTTCAGCTTTGGCTTTATCCATCAAAGCCAATGGCGGCAAAAAGGATAATTCAAGACTCCACAAGTCAAGAGAGGTGAGAGGGAGGCTAAGGGAAGTCTCCTAGAGTTTCTCTCAAGCTCCTATAATTATTAAGCATACATTATAGGGAAAACATCGCAATATCTCAGTGGCTATGTGCCACTAAGAATGTATAGAAAGCATGCAAAAAACTTAGGCATTCACAAGACTACAAAAGAGTAGATGCAGGAAGCAGGGTTGAGAACAAGATAAGATATTCCATAGATAACATGGTCTATGGAATTCATGAGCACAGGTAGGACCTAACCCCCAAATACGCATTAACTAGATACTGGTCAGCTGTTTTCAATAGGGCCAGAAAGCAGTGTAATGCGTTCCCTATAATCTCCTTAACCAGGACATAGCTATTTGATTTCCCACAAATATCTTTCTGTTACTGATTTATAATTCAATTCTATTGTGACCAAGGAATATTGCTTTATGATTTCACTAATTTGTAATTAATTAAAATTTTATTGCTCAATTTATGGCTATGTCATGTGAACTTAAAACAAATCTGTGTTCTTCTCTTGGGAGTAAGAATTCTACATTTCCATTTACTTGATCTATTGATTACAAAGGAACTATGCAATTTCCAAAAACAATTTGGGATTTTCAAATTTCTCTATTTAGTTCTATTATGTATTTTAAAGCTTCATAATTAAGTACATGCACCTTTAGGATTCTTATATCCTCTGAGAGACTCGACTTATTATTTTTAGTAAATATCCTTTTTCTTCTAGCAATATTTTTTTGCCTGAAGTCTAATTTGTCTGATATTAATAAAACCACTGCATTTATATATAAATCATCTTTGCATGATATTATATTTATTCATCCTTTTATATTGAAACAATGTATGTTTTTATCTTTAAAGTGCATGTCTTAAGTCATATCATTTGTCTTTTTTAAAAATCATTGTGACTACCTCCATATTTTAATTGGAATGTTTAGACTATCTTTAATGCATTATTAATATAGTTGGGTTTAAAACTACCACTATGTTTTTCTCTACATGTCCTATGTATTTTGCTCTGTGGTTTACGATATGTACATTTACTTCATTGTCTACATTCAAGTACCACTTAATGTATAATATGAGATCTTTATGAAAACATCCTTCCCACTTCATATGTTATAAATAGCGCAACAGTTTGATTCCATTTTTACTTTGGTTCTTTTAAAGAACCAAAATTTGGGGTGTCTCAGAGGCTCAGTTAGTTAAGCATCCAACTCTTAGTTTTAGCTCAGGTCATGATCTCACCGTTCATGAGTTCAAGCCCCATGTCAGGTTCTGCATTGTGGAGCTTCTGGGGATTGTCTCTTTCTCCCTCTCTGTCTCTCTCTGATGCCCCCTCACACTCAAAATAAATAAATAAACTTAAAAAAAATACAGAACAAAAAATTGAGAAAATGTATGCTGTATTTACTCTTGTACTTACAATTTCTGTAGCTCTTCTTTCCTTACTATAGAAAACAAATTTCTATTGGGTATCATTTCCTTTTCTTTGAAGAGATTCTTTTAACATTTTAGTAGTAAAAATTTGGTGACTGCAAATTATCTCAGTGTATTTTTGTCTGAAAAGATATTTTGCTCTCATATTTGAAGGCTATTTTCACTGGATATAGAATTCTTGTATTACAGTTTTCTGTCTTTCAATGCTTTGATGGTATCATTCACTTTCTTCTGGGTTGCAAAGATTCTGATCAGGACTTGGCTATTCTGATTTTTATCCTTTTGGATATATCTTTACCAGAAAAAATGTCAAAGCAAGTTCCAATTACCTAAAGGTTAGATTACTGGATATTTTTTCATGCATCCCTGAAAACAACACCGTTTTCAGTCGCTTCCTATCTGTGCTTCAATTTGGACAACTTCTATTGCTGTGTCTTGAAATTCACTGAATTTTCTTCTGGAGTGTCTTAACTGACTTAAGCCCATATTGTGTATGTTTGTTTCAGATATTGTATTTTTCATCGCTAAAAGTCTTATTTTATTTTTTCCTATTTTGTTCTTTCTCCCCTTATTGTGTTTATGTTTTGTTTTTATCTTTGAGCATGTTTATAATACTTACTGTAAAATCCCACTATGCTTGTGATTTCAGGTTCTGCTGTTATTGAGTGGTCTTTTTCCAATGTATAGTCATATTTTTCTTCTTTACCAATCTATTAATTTTGATGGAATATTAGCTATTGTAATTTTACATTGTTGAGTTATAGCTTTGTTATTTATTATCTCTTTAAAATATTTGACTTTTTATGGCAGGGAATTAAGTTACTTGTGCAACAGCTTGACCCTTTTGAGTTCTTCTATCTTAAACTTTTTAAGAGTGCTTCTAGGTAGTCTTTACTGCTAGTTTAGACCTAGGGCATGACATTCTTTTGATCTCTACTAACTGCCTTCCCTGTCTGCTCAGTTAGGCCTATACAATCTTCATAGTCAAAATTTGAAAATCTTCTCAGTCCCTGTGTGCTCTTCAGTTTACAGCTTCTCAGTTATTTTACTTACCTCAAGTTGTTTCACTCTATGCACGTGTAGCGTAATACTCAGTGACAGGAACATGTGCAGCTATTTGCTATGAACCTGCCACCTTTCCAGTACAGGACTCTTCAAATTCCAGCCACGGCAATCTGCTAAACTTTGATTTCTGTCTCTGCTTCCACATTCTGCTTACGTTCTTCTACCATATACCCTCATTTGGAAAGTGCTTCTCAATATAGAGTGATAAAAGTTATCATCTCTTTTGTTTCTGTTATCCCTTGAATCTTAATTCTGTTCTGCACTTGGACCAATTTATTAAAAAAAACGTGATTTCATATATATTGTCCAGTTTTCTAGTTGTTTATTTTAGGAGGACAAGTGTGGTTCTAGTTAACCCATCATAGCTAGAAACAGAAATTTCTCATATGCTTTTGATTTGCATTGGAGTTTCTTACAGTGGAGAAAACATCATCTTTCAAAGTTGAAGCTCAAGTCTCTATAATAAGATACCTTCTTACAAGTTTTGATGATACTATTTGGAAATGAAAAATGCCTATATAAAATATTAAATTTATAATTGTAGTCAACAATGAAAGTGAAGAGGAAGTATTTTGTTTTTTTTAAGCTTATTTATTTTTAAGAGAGAGAGAGAGAAAGAACATGAGTGAGGGAGGGGCAGAGAGAAAGGGAGAGAGAAAATCCCAAGCAGGCTCTGAGCTATCAGCTTAACTGACTGACACACACAGGCAGCCCAAGAAGAGAGTACTTTTTTTTTTCATCTTTCTAAAATTCACATCCAAGTAAGTTAACATATAGTGTAATAATGATTTCATAAATATAATTTAGTGATTCATCACTTATCACCCAGTGCTCATCCCAACAAGTGTTCCCTTATTTCCGCTTGCCCATTTAGCACATTCCCCCATCCTTAAACCCCTCCAAGTACTCGGTTTATTTTCTGTATTTAAGAGTCTCTTATGGGGGCGCCTGGGTGGCGCAGTCGGTTAAGCGTCCGACTTCAGCCAGGTCACGATCTCGCGGTCCGTGAGTTCGAGCCCCGCGTCAGGCTCTGGGCTGATGGCTCGGAGCCTGGAGCCTGTTTCAGATTCTGTGTCTCCCTCTCTCTCTGCCCCTCCCCCGTTCATGCTCTGTCTCTCTCTGTCCCAAAAATAAATAAAAAACGTTGAAAAAAAAATTTAAAAAAAAAAAAAAGAGTCTCTTATGGTTTGTCTCCCTGTTTTTATATTATTTTTGCTTCCCTTACATTATCTTTGTTTGTATCTTAAATTCCACAAATGAGTGAAATAATATCATATTTATCTTTCTCTTACTGACTTATTTAGCTTAGCTTTATACACTCTAGTTCTATCCACGTCATTGCAAATGGCAAGATTTTGTTCTTTTTGATTGCCAAATAATATTTCATTGCATTCATCATCAATGGACATTTGGACTCTTTCCATAATTTGGCTATTGTAGATAGTGGTATATAAACATTAGGATGCATGTACCTCTTTGAAACAGCACTCCTGTATCCTTTGGATAAATAACTAGTGGTTCAATTGCTGGGTCATAGGGTAGTTATATTTTTAATTTTTTGAGGAACCTCCATACTGTTCCAGAGTGGCTGCATTAGTTTGCATTCCCACCAGCAATGCAAAAGGGTTCCTCTTTCTCTGCATCTATACCAACGTCTGTTGTTTCCTGAATTGTTAATTTTAGCCATTCTGACGGTTGTGAGGTGGTGTCTCATTGTGGTTTTGATTTGTATTTCCCTGAGGATGAGTGATGTTGAGCATTTTTTAATGTGTCTGTTAGCCATCTGGATGTCTTCTTTGGAAAATTGTCTATTCATGTCTTTTGCCCATTTCTTCACTGGATTATTTGTTGTCATGTGTTGAATTTGATAAGTTCTTTATAGATTTTGGTACTAACCCTTTACCTGATATGTCATTTGCAAATACCTTCTCCCATTCTGTCAGATGCCTTTTAGTTTAGCTGATTGTTTCCTTTGCTGTGCAGAAGCTTTTTATCTTCATGAGGTCCCAATAGTTCATTTTGCTTTTGTTTCCCTGACCTCCAGAAACATGTCAAGTAAGAAGGTACTGCAGCCAAGGGGAAACAGGTTATTGTCCGTTTTCTCCTCTAGGATTTTGATAGCTTCCTGTCTTACATTCAGGTCTTTCATCCATTTTGAGTTTATTTTTGTGTATGGTGTAAGAAAGTGGTCCAGGTTCATTTTTCTGCATGTTGCTGTCCAGTTTTCCCAACACCATTTGCTGAAGACTGAATTTGTCTGTTGGATATTCTTTCATACTACGTTAAAGATTAGTTGGCCATACATTTATAGTTCCATTGCTGGGTTTTCTATTCAGTTCCATTGATCTATATGTCTGTTTTTGTACCAGTACCATACTGTATTGATGATTATAGCTTTGTAATACAGCTTGAAGTCTGGGATTGTGATGTCTCCAGCTTTGGTTTTCTTTTTCACGATTGCTTTGTCTATTTGGGGTCTTTTCTGGTTCCATACAAATTTTAGGATTGTTTGTTCTATCTCTGTGAAGCATGTTGGTGTTATTTTGATAGGGATTGCCTTGAATATGTAGATTTTGGGTGGGTATATTGACATTTAGACAATATTGTTCTTCTAATCCATGAGCATGGAATATTTTTCCATTTTCAATTTCTTTTATAAACTTTCTATAGTTTTCAGTGTATAGATTTTTCACATCTTTGGGTAGGTTTAGTCCTAGGCAGTTTATGGTTTTTGGTGCAATTGTAAATGGGAACAATTCCTTGATTATTCTTTCTGCTGAATCATTATTGGTGTATAGAAATGCAACCAATTTATGTATATTGATTATATGTCCTGAAAATTTGCTGGATTCATGGATCAGTTCTAGCAGTATTTTGGTGAAGACTTTTGGGTTTTTCATATAGAGTATCATGTTGTCTGTGAAAAGTGAAAGTTTAGCTCCCTCCTTGCCTATTTGGATTATTTTCTTTATGTTGTCTGACTGCTGAGGAGAGGAATTCTAACACTATGTTGAATAACAGTGGTGAGAGTAGACCAGAGGTGGAGAGTAATGTTCCTGACCTTTGGGGGAATGCTTTGTTTTTCCACATTGAGGATATTAGTGGTGGGTTTTTGTATATGGCTTTTATGATCTTGAAGTATGATCCTTCTGTCCAAACTTTCTTGAGGGTTTTTATTGAGAAAGGATGCTGTATTTTGTCAAATGCTTTCTCTGCATCTATTGAGAGGATCATGTGGTTCTTACCGTTTCTTTTATTAATGTGATGTATCACATTATTTGATTTGTGGATATTGAAACAGTCCTGAATCCCAGGAATAACTCCCACTTGATTGTGGTGAATAATTCTTTTAAATTATTGTTGAATCCAGTTAGCTAATATCTTGTTGAGAATTTTTGCATCCATGTTCATCAGGGATATTGTTCTGCAGTTCTTCTTTTCAGTGGGGTCTTTGCTTTTTGGAATCTAGGTAGTGCTGGCCTCATAGAATGAGTTTGGAAGTTTTCCTTCCATTTCTATTTTTTTTGAACAGCTTCAAAAGAATAGGTGCTAACTCTTTTAAATGTTTTGTAGAACTCCCCTGGAAAACCATCTGCCCCTGGACTCATGTTTGTTGGGAGATTTTTGATTACTCATTCAATTTATTTTCAGGTTATGGGTGTGTTGAAATTTTCTATTTCTTCCTGTTTCAGTTTTTGTAGTTTATATGTTTCTGGAATTTTTCCATTTATTCCAGATTGCCCAATTTGTTGGCATATATTTGTGCATAGTGTTCTCTTATAATTTTTTTGTATTTCTGTGGTGTTGGTTTTGATCTCTCCTCTCTCATTTGTGGTTTTATTTATTTGGGTGCTTTCTTTTTTCTTTTTGATCATTCTGGCTAGGGGGCTATCAATTTTGTTAATTCATTCAAAGAGCCATCTCTTGGTTCATTGATCTGTTCTGATATTTCTTTTTTAATTTTGATAACATGGATTTCTACTCTAATCTTTATTATTTCCCTTCTTCTGCTGGTTTGGGCTTCCTTTTCTGTTCTTTTTCCAGATATTTTACCTATAAGTGTAGGCTGTATATCTGAGACCTTCCTCCCTTCTTTAGGAAGGCCTGGATTGCTAGATACTTCCCTGTTATAACCGCTTTTGCTGCATCCCAGAGGTTTTGGATTGTTGTGTTATCATTTTTATTGGCTTCCATGTATTTTTTTTTTTAATTTACTCCTTAAATTCTTGGTTAAACCATTCATTCTTTAGTATGTGTTCTTTAATCTCCAAATATCTATGGTCTTTCCAAATTTTTCCTTGTGGTTGATTTTGAGTTTCAAGCATTGTGGCCTTAAAATATGCACCATATGATCTCAATTTTTTTTGTTCTTGTTTAGATCTGATTTGTGACACAGTATGTGATCTGTTATGTAGAATGATCCATATGCACTCGAGAAGAATGTGTATTCTGCTGCTTTAAGATGAAATGTTCTGAACATATCTGTTAAGTCCATCCAGTCCAGAGTGTCATTCAAAGCCATTGTTTCCTTGTTGAATTTCTACTTAGATTATCTGTCCATTGCTGTAAGTGGGGTGTTTAAGTCCCCTACTATCATATGTTTTTATCAATGAGTTTCTTAATATTTGTGATTATTTGATTTATATATTTGGGTACCTCCAATTTGGGGGCACAAATATTTATAATTGTTTGATCTTCTTGGTGGATAGACCCTTTAATTATGATATAATGCCCTTCTTCATCTCTTATTACAGTTTTATTATAAATCTAGTTTGTCTGATAGAAGTATGGTTACTCCAGCTTTCTTTTGATGACCTTTAGTTTAATAGATGGTTCTCCATCCTCTTAATTTCAATCTGCAGGTGTCTTAGATCTAAAATGGGTATCTTGTAAGCAGCATATAAATGGGTCTTATTTTCTTATCCATTATAATATCCTTTATCTTTTGATTGAAGAGTTTAGTCAATTGGCATTTGAGTGAGTACTGAAAGATATGAATTTAGTGCCATTGTGTTGCCTATAGAGTTGTTGTTTCTGATAATGTTCTCTGGAATTTTCCAGTCTTTGTTGCTTTTGTTATTTTGGTTTTGTTTCACTTTTCTCCACTCAGAGTTTCCCTTAAAATTTCTTGAAGGGCTGATTTTGTGGGCATGAATTCCTTTAAGTTTTTGTTCATCTGAGAAATTCTATCTCTTCTTCTATTTTGAATGATAGCTTTCTGGATAAAGATTCTTGGCTGCACATTTTTCTGATTCAGCACGTTGAATATATCCTCCCACTCCTTTCTGGTCTGCCAAGTTTCTGTGGATAGGTCTGTTGTGAACCTGACCTATCTTCCCTTATATGTTAAGGACTTTCCTTTTCTGCTTTCATAATTTTCTCCTTCTCTGTGTATTTTGTGAATCCGACTATGATATGCATTGGTCATGGTAAGTTTGTGTTGAATCTAATGGGAGTTCTCTGTGTTTTTTGGATATTGATATCTGTGCCTTTCCCCAGATTAGGAAAGTTTTTGCTATAATTTTGCTCACATAAAATTTCTGCTTTTTTTCTCTCTATTCATCTTCTGGATCTCCTATGATTCAGATGTTATTCCTTTTTAATAAGTCACTGAGTTCTATAAGTCTTATATCATGCTCTTTTGCCTTTATTTCTCTCCTTTCTGCTTCACTATTCTCCA
The DNA here is from genome assembly GCF_024362965.1 of Panthera pardus. Taxonomy (NCBI): domain Eukaryota; kingdom Metazoa; phylum Chordata; class Mammalia; order Carnivora; family Felidae; genus Panthera; species Panthera pardus. Next base: position 51,198,156 of record NW_026526843.1, on the reverse strand, counting down.
TAATTTTGTCTTCTATGTCGCTGGTTTGCTGTTCTGCTTCATCCTTCCTTGCCATTCTGGCATACATTTGAGGTTATATCTTGGTTATAGAAATTGTTCTTTTCATTCTGACTAAAGGTTACTTGTAGCTCCATAATAAGAGATTCTATCATTTTTTTTCAACCTCAGCCAGTAATCTTATTATCGTGGTTCTAAATTCTAGTTCAGACATCTTGCTTATATCTGTGTTGATTAAGCCCCTGGTTGTCATTTATTCCCCTTCTTCCTTTTTGTATGAATACCTTTGTTTTGTCATTTTGCAGGAAGAAAAAAATTATATATATATATATATATACACATACACACACATATATACATATACATATATGTATACATACATATATTATATATATTTATATTTATATATAATGTAAAAACAAAACAAAAAATCAGATAAAGGAAACTAGATCCTAGGTGTGTTTTGGTCTGCTCTTTGAAAGAAGCTTAATAGAATAGAGAAAAAGGGGAGAGTAGTGTCAACATGGCAGAGTGTAGGAGGACCCAAAGTTCCCTGGTCCTTCAAACACAGCAGTGTTGAGGCCAAAGGACTTGAAATTCCAAGAGTCCAGGCTACAGAGTGACAGAGAAGTCAGAGACGTCTCCAGGGGCTCATGGGGACAACATGGCAGGCCATAGGTACATGACTGCAAACTGGGAGAAGTAAAATGGGTAGCGTAGGCACAGAGGGGAGGGATCTCCTTCTGCAGAGAGACAAAAGGAAGAGAAAGATAAGCTGTGGAAGTGTAGGATTGTATTTGGACAAGAGAAAAATCATGGACTGGGGATCGGAAAAAATGGAGAAAAACCCAATTTCTAACTGCAGGCCTTTCTCTGGACTGGGGCTGGCTGCCCTGTTCATGTGCCTGGGGAGGAGAAAAAAGGGAAAGAAAAGAAAGAAAAGAAAAAAAAAAGGTAAGAAAATTTTAAATATTTAATAAATTATATAATGAAATAGAATGAAGTGAAATATGGAATATGGAATAGATTAAAAAATGAAAAAAAGTAACAAAGGTTAAAATAATTTTATTTTTTTATTTTTTTTCACATTTATTTATTTTTGAGACAGAGAGAGAGCATGAACAGGGGAGGGTCAGAGAAAGAGGGAGACACAGAATCTGAAACAGGCTCCAGGCTTTGAGCTGTCAGCACAGAGCCCGACACGGTGCTCGAACCCACAGACCGCAAGATCATGACCTGAGCCGACATCGGACGCTTAACCGACTGAGCCACCCAGGCGCCCCTAAAATAATTTTAAAATTTAAAAATTTTAAGAAAGAAAATAAATATAAAATTTTCTCTTTCTGTATCCAAGAAAAATAAAAGGAAGGGGGAAAATAATGATTTTGAGAAAAACAGAAGCAATAAAAAAACAAAACAAAACAAACAAACAAACTAATAAATGAACCAGCAAACAGAATGAAGTTGCATCCAGTTTTCTTTACAACTCAAACTATGAAACATTCTATAGTCTGTACACTAAGCAGGTGGAGGGACTTGTGCTGGTCTTCTAGGAGATGAGCTTAGAGTGTGCAATTTAGTGGGATTTGGCATAAAAACTCCATTCTCCACTAGGTTGTGCTCCTTACTTATTCAGGTAGATCACTGTGTCACACCATCACCTGTGCACACATACGTGTGTGTGGGAGAGGTAGAAATGGCTTTACTTAGCTCCCTAGTCTCTGGAACAGGAATTTCACATTCTCACTGAAATGCAATCAAGAACCCCTCCTTTGTCTCATGTCTCTGTCCACTCCTCGCCTCTATCCTGTTTGTATCCAAGCATCTACCTTCCAGGCAGCACCTCCCTACACCCCCCTCCCAAGGCTTAGGCCTGCACCAACTCTCTGTGGGAGGGTCTAACTGAGCAATGGCTGGGTGGTAGCTTGCCCCAGAAAATGTTCCTGTGTTTGCCCAGTGCAAGAGGTTCAGAGATTGTGGCAAATAACACACAGCCAGTGCTGGGTTTTGCCCCATTCTGGCATCTTTGTCCTAATACCAGCAAAAGTGGCTGGTCTCCAGGGTCCACTGGGAACTTTGCTTGTTGGGAGGCCATATTGCCTCTACCAAATTCTCTCCAAGCAGGGGAACCACTTTGAAAAACGCACTTTTGAAGACTGAGTTAAGAAGTGGACAGAACAGGGGCACCTGAATAGGTGAGTTGGTTAAGTGTCCGACTTTGGCTCAGGTCATGATCTCATGGTTTGTGAGTTTCAGTTGCACATGAGGCACTCTATTCTCAACACGAAGCCCACTTCACATCCTCTGTCTCCACCTCTCTCTGACCCTCCCTTACTCTTTCTCTCTCAAAACATAAATAAACATGATTTTTTTTCCAAAAAGTGGACAGCACAAGGTATACAGGCATTTTGAAACCGAAATGCTACAAGTTCTCATAAAAGGCGAAAACTTATTCTGTGATACAAAAGGAGGAATTTAACTTGAATAGAGTTTCTGTGTTTATGAGGATTTAAAAAAAGAGCTAGCTTTGTTTTTTATTTTCCAAATAAATTGGATTTTTATAATTGGATTTTTAATTTCTTGAGTTTTATGATTACCTATGACATTTCATAATTCTAATATTTTGTAATTATATGAAACATCTGCAAGTTGCCATTGAGTCCAAGATTGGCCTATATTATTTGTGGAAAAGAAATAAAGTATAGTCTATGCCTCCACGAGATTTTTATGGTATAGTATGTGAAATAAAGAGACACATTTACGTATAAATCATGGAAAGAGGTAGAGTATAATAAATGACTAAAATATGAATAATGAAAGAATCATGACAATTTATAGAGAATGACATTTTTGTGAGGGAATCTTGGGAGGTTTCAGTGAGGAATTGGCTTTTGATCTGAGCCTTGAAGAACGGATGAAGTTTTGTTAAATGAGTGCGCATAAAAGGGTATTTTAGGTATCAAACCTTTGTCAGAGGCTTTGATGCTATGGTATTTTGTGTATATATTCAAAGTTCAGTATTACATCTGAATATTTTAATTTGTAATTTTTAATGAAATGGTATTAAAATCATTTGGGCTTATAGATAATGTTAAACTATTAAAATGTATCCCAAGTACTCTATTAATAAAGATATTACAACAGGACAATGTCCATGCTTTGGTCTGTTCTTTGTTCATTTTCCCCCATTTATTAAACTTTAACTGGAAGACTTTTGTAAAGAATAATCACTGTAAGTTACACACACTTTTTAAAGAATGTTGTTAACAGTTTGATCACAATGAAGGTTTTATTTTTTCTTGTTATTTGGATAAGTAGATCCTGAAAGACAGTAAGAATTAAAATAGCACAAAAGCAAATTATTTAGTGTTTACCATGTATCAGCTGCTACGTTAAAAAAAATTACATGAATTATCTCATTTAAATCTGCTCAACAACCCTATGAGAAAATTAGACTTATATTTTTTATTTCACACATGGAGAAACTGAGGCAAAGAAAATTTCATTGAGTTGCCCAAAATCATAGAGCTAATATATGGCAGAGCAGAGTTGTTCTGATTCAATAATCCTCATATTTAACTAATTCCAATGATGTGCTTTTGTAGGGGCCAAGTACAGGCAGCCCCAAGATGGGCCACTTTGGCATGAACGTTATTTTGAGTTAAAATAATCAAAACCCAGCAGGTTCATGAAAAGCTCTTAACCTCCCTTTCAACTGCCTGTTTGTACCAAGGAAGAGAGCTATTAACAGAACTTCCTCTTTACCTAAAAAAACTACATATTAAGGTGACCTTTGTTTTCCAAGCATCTCCTTTCACCTTCCTGCTAATGATCTTTCTCCCCTTTGTATTGTCAGACCCTACCCCCTTCTTAATTAATATAAGTATCATGTTGCCTTGCTGTCTTTAGAATTTCCATGCCTGTGTGGATTCCTTGTGTAGGTATTAAGAGGCTTGATTTTCTCCTGTTAATTGGTCTCATGTCAATTTGATTCCTAGTCCAGCTAGAAGAACCTTGAATTGTAGAAAAAAAGTTATGCTTCCCCAACACTTTCATTATTTAGCTAGTAATAATCAATAATAATATCTATTATTTATTAAGACTTCACTACGTAGCAGGCATTATTTTAAGCATTTTACATCCATTATTTTATTTAATTCTCACAACTAACTAGTGACACAGAGATGATAATACCCATTTTATTGATAAGGCAAGTGAAAAATCAGAGTTTAAAGGATACCTAAATTCACAGTTAAGGAATTCTTGAAAAAAAAAACCTTATTTTTTAAATTTTATTTATTTATTTTTTAATTATGCTATATACCTAATGTGGGGCTTGAACTCATGACCTCAAGATCAAGAGTTGCGTGCTTCACTGGGTGAGTCTGCCATGTACCCCCAAGATCAATTACATTTTAACACAAGTGTTCTTAAGTACTTTTATTCATTGATTCATGTTCTATTTTGATTGACTTAATGTATAATATAAAACTTTCTTATGGTAATTAAAAATAAAAATAAGCCTGAGAAAGACTGGAGTAGAAAGTATAGGTATCAACATTACCATCACTAGATCCCACCGTTTAGGAAGTCTAGGCACGTCACACTCCTGTTAATTGTGTTATGATATAATTATTGTAAGAACCACTCTGTGAAAATCCTCAAGTCTAGTCTTGGTGAAACAAATAGGGGTCATTCATGGAAATCATTTTAGCACTTTGTATTATCACATGAGAAATATACTAAAATTTAACCAAGGATAAGAAATTAAGTAATCTTAAATTCATACAACAATGTGAAAACCAGGTTTCAGGTTATCAATAGATATTACTTGCAAATTTTCATTCAAAAAAAGGGAAATAATATACAATTGCATTGATAAGCTCTAAGAATTGAAGAGGAGCAGATTTTGCCACCTCAAAATATGACTTTTGGCATATTGATTAATTCAAGCTGGTTATTTAAAAAAAAAAAAAAAGCAGTATACCTAGGAAATGTTCAGTAAATGGAATGAAAGTTACCTTTTATAACAGACTTTTACATTTATAAGGAAAATCTTCATTTGGAAGGGTACACCCCCCTCCCCTACTGTACCAGGGAGAAGGGGTTGACTCAATCCCGAGAAACTCTTGTCAATGCAGAAGACAATGACTTAAATCTCCATAACAACCTTACCCTTGTTTACTGTGCTTTATTTTAGTAACCTCCCATAACTGACTCCCCATCCTCAATATTATCTTTTGTTTTTAGCTGAAGATTGTATTTAAGATGATGGCTTTGGCCATTTTAAAGAGTTACTCAAATTTCCTAAGTCTGTCCCATGTATAAAGGAAGTATACATGTTATTAAACTTGTGTTAGTTTTTCTTCTGTTTATTTGTCTCATATCAATTTAAGTATTAAACCAGCCATAGGGCATAGAAAGGAATAAGGGAAAACTTTTCTGCCCTGACAGAATCATAACACCTAATTTTAAATATATGCTAGAAAACAATTTCCTTCAACTGTCATGTTGACGTTACATATAGTTTTGGTACTTACATTTCTTTCAGATGTAAATTGACTTGATATTTACTAAATATTATGAAAATTTTGTGTAAAAGGAAGATTCCAAGGCGCAGATTCACAAAACAGAATATCTCAGAGATACCAAAGATGTTGAACAAACAGTTTGGGGTGTAAATTTTATTATTACTTGACAGAATTTTTATTTTAGTTTTTGGCTCATTATTATAAAATTAAAAGTTTTTTTTTAAAGTTTGTTTAAATAAAACTACAACAAAGAGAAATTTTTGCCATTAGGCATTATATTCTGTATTGCATATGTACATTGCACATCTTTTCTATTTAAACAATGTAAATTATATGTGTATTAGACAAAATATAACTATGAATATAATTTTTAGTGTAACTTGACTTCATAATACTAAGCATATATGTTGGATAAATATATATTTTTAATTTTAACAAATTAGTATGTCATGGCAACTGGAAAAAAATAAGAAATCTGAAACAAGTAGCTTGTTTGCATTAAAAAAATTAATGTACTATAGTGAATTTTTAATGTGACCATTTTGAGACATTTTAAAAATCTGAGATTCAAAAGATAACCAGATAAACACATATCAAAACTCTAATGCACTTCAAAAGTTTGTCTCTACGTTAAATTTTTTAAAAAAGAAAAGTTTAATTTTACAATTATGGTCCCACCTGTCCTTGTTTCTTTCAAGGAAAAAAATTGAATATTTAAAAATGATGATCACAAAGCTACTAAAAAACTTTACATTCTCAGAGATTTTCTTCTTGATTAGATATATTTATGAAAAAACAAATTGACCCTTTTTCACAGTGAAGATTTATGTAAAAATCAGGAACACAAATATAGGTAAGGAAAGAATCAAGATTTTACTTCATAGGTTTAAAATACATAAGATTCCCTGTAAACTCCTATAAAATGTCCACATTTTTAAAGTTAAACAGTTAGTTCCAAGAACTTTGGGGGGGGGAGGAAGGGGGAAAATAAATTTGCACGAAATTTGCGTTTAAGTTGAGAAAGTTTTAAAGCTAAATAATGTAGAATTGTAACTTATGCTCAGTCTGCTATCTTTACACATTCTAGCAAGACACTTTAAGTCTTATTGATGAGAACATGCTTAAGAAAACCTTTGAAAAAGAAAAAGTAATAATGAAATATTGACTGTTTTAATGTAAACTTCGTACTGAAGAGATATGCCATTTGGTCCACAGGGTATTATTACTGTGATAAGAAGATAACCAGTTTCATAGAGTAAATTCACAAAGCATCATTTAAAGCTCATTACTGTCTCTATATTAATATATTTATGCAGATTCTCTCTTTCCCTCCATCATTTCATCTGGCATATTTTTGGTAAGTGAAAATTGTTTTATTCACCACAGTTTATGTACTTATTTTGATGATAGATAGATTTAATATTACTTTCAGGATAAATAACTAGAATGGCATATATTGAGTTGCAACCTGATACAGAAAACCTGTTAAGTAAAGCTTGGCCACCAACTTTTCAACAGTGGAAAAAGTCATTTTGGTAGTTTTTTAAATCCTCAATTCCTAGTACCATGGGTGGTAGAAACCTGAGTCATTTTTTAAATAATTTTTTAATGTTTATTTATTTCTGAGACAGAGAGAGACAGAGCATGAGTGGGGAGGGGCAGAGAGAGAGGGTGACACAGAATCAGAAGCAGGCTTCAGGCTCTGAGCTGTCAGCACAGAGCCCGACGAGGGGCTCGAACTCAGAAACCGTGAAATCATGACCTGGGCCAAAGTCGGTCGCTCAACCAACTGAGCCACCTAGGTGCCCCAAGTCATTTTGTTCTTACAAAAGTCTGTTATTTTCTATCTCAAGATACTATTTGATTTCTTCATATATGACTTGTTTTATTCATACACATCCATAAATATTGATCAGTTTTTAGTTATTTGCTTACATGTTTATCATGTATCTCTATAATGGTCAGCAAATGCCATAAGATCAGAGATCTCTCATGTTCACTGTTGTATATTTAGCACCTAATACAATGATGAAACATTACAGGCATAGAATAAGTATTTGTTGAATGAATGAGTGAATGGATATAAGCTACTATGAGCAAAAGAGACAAGATGATTTTCAAAGCAAGACTATCAATGGTAGCAGTATAGCTAGACTACAAGTATGGATAAACAGTTACTTTTGGTTCACATTTAATAAAATGTGTAGTCCAAATATATTGAAGAAATTCATTTTTGCTTCTTTACATGGGTATAATATTAAACATGCATGTACAAGGTAGCTTAATAATACATCTGTCAACTTGGCTGCCTTTGTCTTTATCCTTGAGATATTAGTTAGCTTTCAGTGATCTTACTAACAGTCATAGTCAGTACTTGGCAGGCCCTACAATAATATATGTCTTTTAAGAAAATGAGTATCTAGCAAGAAATTTGTTTGAAAAATAAAGTTTATTTGTTTTTATTAAGCATATGTTTTTCCTCCCTTCATCCAAATGTTTCATTAAAAATTTCAGTAAAGGAGTACAAAATGAAATGAATTGATAACAGCATCAAGGATAAGAGGAGTATTTGAAGTATATGTACATTTCTGGATTATGAAAGGCAGATAAATCTTGTCAATAAACCATATCAAGAACTACTGTCCAGGATAGACAGGAGAAAGCTACAGACTAGGTGATAGTGTGATAAAAAAAAAAAAAAAGACTACAGATTCAGGATAAGTAGGTACAAGTAATGATAAGTGGGGTAATTTTTTAAATGATAATTTTGTTTTGCTTAAAGCAGTCATAACCTCCATATATGACGTTATGAAATTTAACCTTTGGTTAAAATCAGAGATTTAAATAATAAAAAAATAAGACAATCTTCCTGTAAATATCTGGTTATATGAATATGGATACTGAAATCTCACAAGAAAGTCTTCCTAATTTTATAATATGAAGTGCGAGTGCTTGCTCACTTCAGTCACTAACTGTAAAATAAAGGCAGTATGCCCATTATATACTCTCCCCGCATACATAGATTGGATAGTGACCTCTACCACTCAGAGGAGAAAACTGTTCTGGGAGCAGCCATAAATAAACACAGAGGAAATTGATGCTACCTGATTATCCATTGACATATATAAATGAACAACTAAGAATCAGTATGTGTTTGAAGAAAACCATTTCCCCCTTTTGATAGCACCAACATGATCATATGAAATAATTGATCTTACAAGAATCACATAAAATCTAAGGAACACATATTTCTGGCCTCAAAAATATGTAAGAAATAATAATGCAGTCCATGAAATGAGAACAAGCTATTAAGAAAAACGAGCAAATACAAAACAAAAAGATTTCTTAGAAATTAAAATTTATAATTACCAAATAAAAAAAAACAATAGAAGAATTAGAAGAAAAAAGTGGAAGCACAGAAAAACAGAAACTGTTAATGGTGGGAGATTCTGCATTGTGTGAATAGAGGTCTTAGTGCTTGGATTCCCCATGAAAGATTTGCATGAGGATCCTTGCTTGAAAAAAGACAGCCAGAAAGGAAGTAGGAAGCACAAAGCAGTTTATTAAGGACAGTACACTCTCAAGGTGGGAGAGTGGGCAGGCCCAGAGGTGGCAACTGTCCTGGGATTAGGGTTTTTTTTTTTTATGTTTGCATAAATTATGGGTCATAGCTAGGGTAATCTCTAACTGAGGTTGTTTCCAATCATCTAAGGGACTCCTCCTAGCAGTCAGGAAGGGGAGTTTTTGACCCTACAAGGTTCTTACCAGAACTGTCATGGCCATCTTCCCTCACTGCGGGGAATTGAAACCCCAATGTAAATATATTTTAATGAAGCTATAGGTTACCCAGGGACAGAGGTGGAAGAGGAGAGTGCATATTATGTACCTGTGGCTCTTGGTCTGTCGATTCCCAGTGTTGGAAGCCACTAAACCAAGATGTTGAAAACCACAATGTCAGGGTATTGTGCTCTCAGGCTTCTAATGTGTAAATTATTTATCATTGCACTTGCCTCTAGCTCATGTCTAACTGCCTACTCTATCATTCTCCCCTCAAGAACTTGGGGCTCTGAAATGTTTCAGGTAAAAGGTTGAAGTTTGGCTTCTGTAGCTGCTTCCTGCTAAAAAGGAGCAAAATTTTCATCAGAGTCCTATTCCTTACTATCTGTCTGGAGCAGTGAGAGGTGATATGCTTAGGTGAAATAAGGCCTATGCCTTGATCCTGAAAGGCTTGAACACTTTGGTCCAGGGTCTATGATAGTCTAGATGTCCTCTTGATAAGGGTTGATATACTTGTAGTCAGAGCTGAAGTTGGACCCATCCAATATGAATGGAGATGAACTTATTTATCAGGTTAAGAAGGCATGGCCCAAAATGCAGAGAAAGGATTAAAATGATGTTACTTATGGAAGACTCTGTGTTATGTGAATGGAGCTCTTGGTTCTTGGATTCCCCATGAAAGATTTACATAAATATTCATGATCCAATAAAGACAGCCAGAAAGAGTAACAAGCACAAAGCAATTTATTAAGGACAATAGTCTGAACATGGGAGAGTGGGCAGACCCAGAGGTGACAGCTTCATTGAGGCTGCAAAGGTATTTTCTTTTTAGGTAAGTAGGGCTCTTGTTTATGGACAAGGTGGACTCTAATGGAGGGTGCTTCCATTCATTTGGAGGACTCCTCCCATTGGTCCAGAGGAAAAGTTTTGACCCTATAAGGTTTGTCATGACAGCTTTCCCTCATCAGGGGGGTCAAAACTGTAATGAGTCTAGGGATTCTCTGGGGCAGAGGTGGAAGAGGAGAGTACATGTTCTGCACCTGTGGCTCTTGAGATGTCAGCTTCAGGGTCTGGGAAGCCTGAAGGCCAAGATGTTGAGAGCCACAGGATGTTGTTGAGAGTCAGGATGTTGTTCCTCCAGGCTTCTAATCTGTAACTTGTCTATCATCGCACTTACCTCCAGCTAATGTCTGTTTATTCTATCAAAACAAAATGTCATAAATTGAAAATATGAGAGAAAGGAAAATAAGTCAGTGCAATTGTTCCATCATTTATTTGGAATTCTGGAGAAAATAGCTAAAACAAGCACAGATAACAACCAAATAAATAATGGAAGAACATTTTCTAGAAGAAAAGGTCCTAGAGTTAAAACAAGGCCTAAATTTGCCAATTTAATGGACTTCACATAAAGAATAAAATTCAAACATCAAGAATGAAAAGGATATTTGAATGTATACCAAGATAAAAAAATATAAAAGAATATAAATCAAATTGGCATCAGAGTTCTCATTAGTTACACTAGAAGGTAGAAGAAAATGAAACAATGCATTGAAATTATGAAGGAAAGTGATTTTGAACTTGGGATTTTGTAGCTCATTAGATAAGCATTTAGATACAGGGGAAAATATGTTTTCAAACATATATGTCGTATGTGGGACTATGGTATTTCTCATTTTCTTATGGAGTAAGAAAAAATTAAGAATTTAACATTTTCTTGGAGTTAAGGAAGATTTGCCTTTTTTCCATGAATTTAGAATGAGTTTTAAAAAATAAAATTTTAATAAACATACAAAGAATGTAACTCAATGTTTTGTGTGCTGAAAAACAACGTCAAACCAGACTTTCTGTGTTGTATTCCTGGCAGGGTCACTTCTCATCTATTTTTTACTTGTGTAAATTTCTTAATTGGACCTTCGTTTCTACATCACCTTCCATATAATATGGGGATAATAATAACCTGATATTAGCCTTGTATTTTGACTATATACCTGTCAGGATTGTTGTGATAATACAATAATATAATCCATACAAGGTGCTTAAGAGTACCTGACACAATGTAAGTATTCAGTAGAGGTTAAGTACTATTATTTATTTTTAAGATGAGCTCAAACAACAACAAATAATCAGCAACAAAATGATTTTCATTTTTATCATAAAATGACCATTTAGGAATCAAGGAAACCATGATGGTGCTGTATTCTTATTTTTTTCTGGTGTGTTTATAATTACAGATCGTCCTTGACTTATGATGAGGTTATGTGCTGATAAACTCATCATGTTAAAAATATCATAAGTAAAACATTCATTTAATATATCTAACCTACCAAACATCATATATTAGTCCAGACTACTTAAATGTACCTAGAACACTTACATTAGCCTATAGTAGGGCGAAACTATCCAACACAAATTATATTTTATAATAAATATTGAATATCTTACATAATTCATTGAATACTGTACTGAAAGTGCAAAACAGAATGATTGTAAGTATATTGGTAAGTATGATACTGTGGCTAACTGGAAGTGTTGGCTCACTGGTTCTGCCAAGCATCATAAGAATATTGTACTACATTGTTGCTATTTTGGAAAATGATCAAAATTCAAAATTTGAATAACAGTTTCTACTAAATGTGTATCACTTTTGCATCATCATAAAGTTGAAAAGACATATGCTGAAACATCCTAAGTCAGGGACAGTCTATATATTAGATGGAAACGTTGTGTGATGAAAGCCTATGGATGGCCTGATGTATTTAAAAGTTGCTTTATTATAATAATCCTAAAATTTGTATGGAACCAGAAAAGACCCCAAATAGCCAAAGCAATCTTGAAAAAGAAAACCAAAGCAGGGGGCATCACAATCCCAGACTTCAAGCTATACTACAAAGCTGTAATCATCAAGACAGTATGGTACTGGCACAAGAACAGACACTCAGCTCAATGGAACAGAATAGAGAACCCAGAAATGGACCCACAAATGTATGGCCAACTAATCTTTGAGAAAGCAGGAAACAATATCCAATGGAACAAAGACAGTCTCTTCAGCAAGTGGTGCTGGGAAAACTGGACAGCAACATTCAGGAGAATGAACCTGGACCACTTCCTTACACCAAACACAAAAATAAACTCAAAATGTATGAAAGACCTAAATGTGAGACAGGAAGCCATCAAAATCCTTGAGGAGAAAGCAGGCAAAACCTCTTTGATCTTGCCCGCAACAACTTCTTACTCAAAACATCTCCAGAGGCAAGGGAAACAAAAGCAAAACTGAACTACTGGGACCTTATCAAAATAAAAATCTTCTGCACAGCAAAGTAAACAATCAGCAAAACTAAAAGGCAACTGACAGAATGGGAGAAGATATCTACAAATGACATATCAGATAAAAGGTTAGTATCCAAAATCTATAAAGAACTTATTAAACTCAACACCCAAAAACCAAATAATCCAGTGAAGAAATGGGCAAAAAACATGCATAGACACTTCTCCAAGGAAGACATCAGATGGCCAACCGACACATGAAAAAATGCTCAACATCACTCATCATCAGGGAAATACAAATCAAAACCACAATGAGATACCACCTCACACCTGTCAGAATGGCTCACGTTAACAACTCAGGCAACAACAGATGTTGGTGAGGATGCGGAGAAAGAGGATCTCTTTTGCACTGTTTGTGGGAATGCAAGCTGGTGCAGCCACTCTGGAAAACAGTATGAAGGTTCCTCAAAAAACTAAAATTAGAAACACCGTATGACCCAGCAATTGCACTACTAGGCATTTATGCATGAGAGATGGGTGTGCTGTTTCGAAGGGACACATGCACCGCCATGTCTACAGCACCACTATCAACAATAACCAAAGTATGGAAAGAGCCCAAATGTCCATTGATGGATGAATGGATAACAAAGATGTGGTATATATATATATACAATGGAGTATTACTCGGCAATCAAAAAGAATGAAATCTTGCCATTTGCAACTACATGGATGGAACTGAAGGATATTATGCTAAGTGAAATTAGTCAGTCAGAGAAAGACAAAAATCATATGACTTCACTCGTATGAGGACTTTAAGAGACAAAATAGATGAACATACAGGAAGGGAAACAACAATAATATAAAAACAGAGAGGGGGACAAAACAGAAGAGTATCATAAATATGGAGAACAAACAGAGGGTTACGGGAGGAGTTGTGGGAGGGGGGATGGGCTAAATGGGTAAGGGGCATTAAGGAATGTACTCCTGAAATCATTGTTTCACTATATGCTAACTAATTTGGATGTAAATTTTAAAAAAATAAAAAATAAAATTAAAAAAAAAAGTTGCTTTCTTATATTTTGGTGTTAGTTATTATTTTTTATTTCCTGATATTTCTTATTCAAGCTCATTGGACATTTTATTACAGTAATATAGTAGTGGCTGTTTTCATTATGTTAATATAATAATTGATACATTTATAATTGATCACATTCTGTTGTGTCATACCTAATATTTCTCAATAGGGCATTTTTGGAAATATTTTCTTTTTTTTTTACTGTTTACTGTAGTTAGGACTTCCAGTACTATGTTAGGTAATAGTGGTGAGACTAGACATCTTGTCTTGTTCCTGACCAGTTTTCCCCATTGAGGACGATATTAGATTTGGGTTTTTCATATATGACATCTATTATGTTGAGGTGTGTTCCCTCTAAACCTACTTTGTTGAGGGTTTTTTTTATCACTAATGGGTACTGTACTTTGCAAAAGCTTTTTCTGCATCTATTGAGATGATCATATGGTTCTTATACTTTCTTTTATTAACATGGAGTATTATGTTGATTGATTTGTCAATATTGAACCACTCTTTCAAACCAGGAATAAATCCCACCCACTCATGGTGAATGATACTTTTAGTGCATTCTTGGATTCAGTTTGCTAGTATTTTACTGAGAACTTTTGCATTCATCAGGGACATTGGCCTGTAGTTCACTTTTTCAGCGGAGTATTTTTCTGGTTCTGGAATCAGGGTAATGCTGGCCTCATAGAAGGTGTTTGAAAGTTTTGCTTCGATTTATACTCTTGGAATAGTTTGAGAAGAATTGATATTAACTCTCATTTAAATATTTGTAGAATTCCCCTTGGAAGCCATCTGGACCTGGAATTTTATTTCTTGATTGTTTTTTGATTACTGATTCAAAGTCTTTGCTGGTTATTGGTCTGTTCAAGTTTTCTCTTTCTTCCTGTTTCAGTTTTGGTAGTTTATATGTTTCTAGAAATTTATTCATTTCTTTCAAATTGTCCAATTGTTGTCAAATAATTTTTCATAATATTCTCTTATAATTGGATTTCTGTGGTATTTTTAATCATCTATTGAGTTGTATATATTGAGATAATGTGTTTTGTAATTATTAAAGATGGGAATCTATGTTAATTCTTTAATTTTCAAATTTTGGTTTTAAAATATCAGCTAGTGCCCTTGGATTACCACATCCAATCCTTGAAAGTTTCAAGGAAAGGCAATTAATATTCCATGAACAACTATCATATGACATTTTATGTTAACTTGAAGAATTATATATAATCTTCTCTTCTTGTAAAGAAAAAAATTACATAAAATTTATCAAAATTACATTAAATTAATACTGACCTAATCCCCAAAGAATGCTGTTCTTAATAAGGGGATTAGAATTGAACAACTTTCATTTATTTTAAAAATAAAGAATTAATGGCTTAGCTAATGAATGTCTTCAAATAGTTCAACCATGTATATTTCAAGTCTAGAAGAGGGGGACTGTCAGTGAGAGTTGCCAGTTTATGCTTCACCTGTTAAGACAGAAAGTAGAAATAGTGTATGAAAAAAAAGGTGTGATATAGTCAAATAAAACAGCAAAATTATGCCCATTATTTGTATATAATACTTACATTTGTTACAGCTTACATATAGTACTTCCCTCTTAGGATCTCTTTTGCTGCATCACAGAGGTTTTGGACTGTTGTACGTTCATTTTCATTTGTTTCATGTATTTTCAAATTTCTTCTTTGATTTCCTGGTTGACTCATTCATTGTTTAGTAGCATGTTATTTAACCTCCATGTATTTGTCTTTCCAAATTTTTTCTTGTGGTTGACTTCAAGTTTCATACCATTGTGTTCAGAAAATATGCATGGTGTGATCTCAAATTTTGTATTTCTTGAGACTTGGTTTGTGACCTAGTATGCCATCTATTCTGGAAAGTGTAAAATGTGTATCCTACTTGTGTATTTTACTATGTCTATTCTGTTTTTCGACATAATGTGCTGGGGTGGGGAACTAAGATGGTAGTGTAATAGGAGGACCCCAGGCCTGCTTCATCCCTCCAACACAACTCAGTAACTATCAAATCATTCTGAATACTCAATAAATTGACCTGAGGACTGATAGAAGAAACTACACAACTAGAGGGAAAGAAGAAGCCACATTGAGGAAGGTAGGAAATGCAGACACATGGTTTGGGGGAGGAGCAGATCATGGGTGCTGTGGTGGGGAGGGAGTCCTGATGTCCGAGAAAGGCAACAGAGAGTGGGTTGCACAAGCATATGCAAAAGGAGAACATTTCCCCAAAGCCATTGGTTGGGAAAATGAGAGGGGCTAAATTCCATGTATTTTTACAACCAGCAGGGCTCAAAGATGGGGGATTCAGATGTCCCCAGGCTTGGCTGTGATAGAGACTTGAAGATGCTGCCCTACTCTTGGAGTGGAGGTAGGCAAACAACCACAGAGAAGACTGCACAATCTGAAGATCACCTAAAGAGCATGGGGAGAGATACTTCATACTTTTTGGGGTACATCTGTGAGAGGTGGCATTGCCACTAACTGGTGGTGTCATTGCCCTCCTACACCCCTTAGCTTAGGTGCAAAGACACCTGTTGAGAGAAATTAACTAAGACATTCCTGTTTAGCCTGATTGATTAAAATCCCATGCCCCTACAATCTGGTGAAACTGCCTTTAGTGGTCACACCCGCATTAGTCCCAACATGGGAAACCCTATCACAGAGGACCAGCAAAGGTCCCTGCCCCACCAGGTCCCTGAAGTTTGGAATTTTAAAAGTCAGCAGACCTGGCTAGAGTAGAACACAAGGTGTGGTGCATTGCTCCAGGCAGGCATGTAACCTAGAGACACACATGTGAAATCAGTGATCTGAACAAGGCCTGTGAGGCACAAGGGGAAATTATTTGATTCTCTGAAACTGCTTTTCTGAGAGCAGGAAACACTGACTTCCTCTCTAAGGACAATGGAGCTGACTGGTGGCATCTCCTTTCCCTGCCCCTCAGCAAAACCCCACCTCAGTAAACAGCACAGCACCAACATGGCTGCCTAAACTGCTTATACCAAGTCTTGCCACCCTATGCCCTGCTGATACTGCTTTTCCAGGACAAGTGTGCCTAAGTACCAGTGCAGCAGGCCACTCCTCCAGAAGACCACACAAACCCCTGCATGCACCATGTCTACTAACCACAGAGTTCTGCAAAACATCCATTCTAGTGGAAATAGCATCAGATCTCTTTTAACAAAAATATCAGAACACACCTAATTAAAACTTGACACACTCTGGCCAAGGTCCAAACACTCAACACTGCAGGCAAAACAGAAAGTCTGCAGGAGGCTGGCCTGAAGAATAGACCAACCATAAAATGGCAGCAGAGTGCACATAGTACAAAACAGAGCCATTTCCTGAAGGGGCAGGCCCTGGACATAATATGACCTCTTCTTCGTAAAGTCATTATTCTCAGGAACAAGAAACATAAGAGGTTTTCCTAACACAGAGAAGACAGAGACCTAGACGAAATGCCAAGATGCAGGAATTCATTCCAAAAGAAAGAACAAGAAAAGGTCATGGCCAGGGATGTAATTGAAACAGATATAAGTAATGTGCCTAATCTCAAATTTTAAGCAACAAACATAAGAAACAATCCAGGCTTGGAAAAAAACATGAAAGACATTAGGGAGACCCTTACTGCAGAGATAAAAGCTGAAAACCAATCAGGCTAAAATAATACAATAACTGTGATTCAAAATGAACTGGGGATAATGTCAACAAGGTTGGAAGAAGCAGAGGAATGAAAAAGTGATATAGAAAATAGAACTATGGGAAATAATGAAGCTCAAAAAACGAGAGGAAGAAAAATCTTGGATCAAAAAAGGAGACTTCGGGAACTCAGTGACTCCATCAAGTATAATAACATTTGTATCATAGGATTCCCAGAAAAAAAAAGAGAAAGAAAAGGCGGAAGAAAATTTATTTGAAGAAATTATAGCTGAAAACTTCCTTAATCTGGAGGAAGTAAACAAACATCCACATCCAAGAGGCACAATGAACTTGTCATAAATATTTATAAACCCAACAAAAGTAGGCCAACACAAAGAAATATTATAGTTGAATTAGAATAGTGTAGTTAAACTGTATTTTAAAAAGACTGTAACAAGAGGTGAAGAAGGGCACTATATCATAATAAAGGGACAATCCAACAAAAAGATCTAACAATTGTAAATATTTATGCTACCAAGTTGGGAGCACACAAATATTTAAAACAATTAATAACAACATAAAGGAACTCATTGATAACAATTCAAATAATACTTTAAGAAGTCTGTAACACCACTTACATCAATGGACAGATCTTCTAAGCAGAAAATCAATAAGGAAACAATGGTTTTGAAAGACACACTGGACCAGATGTACTCAAGATTTCATTCAGAACGTTCTATCCTAAAGCCAAGTGCACATGGGACATTCTCCAGAATAGATCACATAGTAAGTCAAAAATAAGTCATTAACAAGTACAGATTTAGATCATATCATGCATATTTTCTGAACACAGTGGTATGAAACATGAAGTCAACCACAGAAAAAAAAATGGAAAGAAAACAAATAGATGGAGGTTAGAGAACATCTTACCAAAAAATGAATGAGTCAATCATGAAATTAAAGAACAAATTAAAAATTAATGGAAACAAATGAAAATAGCAACACGATGGTCCAAAACCTTTTGGGATGCACCAAAAGTGGTCCTAAGAGGGAAGTATGTAGCAATACAGGTCTACCTCAAGAAGCAAGAAAACTCAAATAAGCAACCCAACCTTACACGCAAAAGAGATAGGAAAATAACAACACCTGAAGCCTGAAGTCAGCAGAAAGGACATAATAAAGATAAGAGTAAAAATAAATGATAGGGAAACAAAAAAGAAAAAAAAACAAAAACAAGTAGAACAGATCGATGAAACCAGGAGCTGGTTCTTTTGAAAAAACAAACAAACAAAAAAACCCAAAAAAAGCATATATACATACAATGGAATACTACTTAACCATAATAATGAATGAAATCTTGACATTTGCAACAATGTGGAAGGAGCTACAGAATATTATGCCAAGCGAAATAAGTCAGTCAGAGAAAGACAAACACCATATGATTCAACTCACATGTGGAATTTAAGAAATAAAACAGATGAGCATGGAGAGGAAAAAAAAGAGGCAAACCATTAAACAGTCTCTTAACTATAGAGAACAGAGTTTCTGGAGGGGAGGTGGACAGTAGGATGCATTAAATGAGTGATGGGTATTAAGGATGGCACTTGTAATGAGCACTGGGTGTTTTATATAAGTGATGAATCACTAAACTGTACACCTAAAACTTATATTACACTGTATGTTAACTACCTGGAATTTAAATAGAAACTTGGAAAAAAAGGAGGGGGATATTCTGAATATATCTGTTAAGTCTGTTCTAGTCAATTATGTTATTCAAAGCCATGGTTTCCTTATGGATTTTGTGCTTACATGATATATCCACTGATGTATATAGGATTTTAACATCTCCTACTATTTCTGTACTGTTATCAATAACAATTATTGATTTATATATTTGGGTCCTTTCATGTTGGGTTTATGAATATTTACAATTGTTAAATCCTCTTATTGTATAGTCCTCTTTATTACAATATAGTGCCTTTCTTCATCCCTTGCTAAATCTTTGGCTTAAAATCTAGTGTGTTTGACATAGATAGTGCTACTACTTCTTCTGGGATCTCTATATTTTGAATGTATGTTTCCTGCTCCTGAGAGTAATGGCTTTATGATGAAGAGGTCATGTAGTGTCCAGGGACTGGTGTTTCAGGAAGTATCTCTGGTGTGTGCTTGCTTGCATTCTGTTCTATGCTTCAGGCCAATCTGCAAAGGCTATCTTTGCCTGAAGTGGGCCATGTTTGGTCCTTTGCTAGAATGTCGTGAGTTTTACATAGTTGTGCTCTGGTCTGCTTGTTAAATGAGACTTGGTAGTACTTCCACTAAAACTGATGCCCTGGAGAACTCTCTGGTTGGGAAACATTTTGTGAGCAGGTGTTTTCTACTGGTCTTCTCAGAAAGATGCCCACTGCACTGAGAGTGAGGCAAGCTTGACCTAGAATGGCAGTGATGTCAGAGCATAGGGTTGTGGGTCTTGGTATAAGCAAGACAGTTAGCCAGTGTCAGTACTATGCTGCTTCCCACAGGTGGCCCTTTGTTTATGCTGAGGCACAGGGTCAGGAAATGTGGCCAGTCAGCTACTTTGTCTCCAGAGAGGGGTCTCTATGCATGCTTTATCTCAGGAAAGTACTCTAAGAAGAGTGAATAATCTGCCCACTGTGTGTCCCAGGTTTCTCAGATGGCTGTTTCCACACTGTGTGCCTCCAGTTGTTTTCCTGCCTTTTCTCCAGGAGCAGTCCAGTGTCCTCCATGGTCTAACCCAGCCAAACCTGATGACTTTTAAAACTCTAAGCTTTAAACCATGATGGCTCCAAGAACTCACAGAAATCAGCTTCTCTTCTTTTCTCAGCCAATGGCTTTGGGGAAATGTTCTTGTGCATTCTCCTGTGTGGTCTTCTTTCTCTTGTCTTTCTTCATGACCATGGCTTCCTAATCTCCACAGCACCCATGATCCTATCTCCCCTAAACCATGTCTCCACTCTTCTTACCTTTTTTTGATGTGGTTTATTCTTTCCCTTTAGTTGTGGAGTTTGGTTTTTCAGTATTCATGTTGATTTCTGGAGTGTTTAGAATGATTTGATAGTTATCTAGTTGCGTTCATGGGACAAGGTGAGACTAAGGTCCTCCTACTCCACCACCATCTTCTCAAACACCAAGATTGTGCCGATATATTTTTCTGTGGTGTTGGTTGTGATCTCTCTTCTTTAATTTGTAATTTTATCTATTTGGGTGCTCTCTCTTTTCTTTTTGAGAAGCCCACAGCAACTTCTTACTTGACATATTTCTAGAGGCAAGGGAAATAATGTAAGAATTTCATTTTAGGTCATTATTTCACATTACAAGTTCTTGTAAGTATTCTACTTTATAACAGATTAATGTTAATTTTTAGAACAATGACATTTTTAAGACACAGTAAGCTAAAGATATTCTAAAAGAATCTTAGACCATTTCTCTGGTGAGACCAGATATTTGGTAATATACTTGGCAGAAAGTATTTGTAAAACATAGCTTTATTTGTGCCAATGAACAGCATTTTGCTCAAAGCAGACATCATTTCTATATGAAGAATGGCAAAATGTTCTTTGGTATCAAATCAACTAGGTGACTGTCTTTTAATATGTTCTAATTTGTGTGCTTGGCTGGGAGGTAAGGATGGAAATAATCATTATGCAATTTTTGTGAGGTCAGATAACCATTCCATTTCTGAGCAATGGGTTTCATTTTGTCATTTACTTGGTTAAATTCCAATGAAGTAAAGTTTACTGTATATTATTTAGTACACTCTTGCTGGGAAAATTTTTTAGTAAAGAAACACCATTGTCTAGAAATACCTTATCATCAAAAACAAAAGTGTACTCATTAAGTTTTGAATCTGAAGATATTTCTTTTAGCAAGCTATTCTGTTAAAGGATAGTGCTATTGAGACCCTTGTATCTCTAGCAAATAAAACCATTCACAGTTATAGTTAATGGAAAATTAAAAAAATATTTGCACATTGTAATATAGGGAGATGAAGAGAAAGATGTAAATTCATTATATCTTTGTAAATTGCCTCTATAATATAGTTATATAAAAGCGTGATTATCAACTTTGAATTGATAATTATTAAATTTAGTGTCAAGAAAGAAAAAAAATGAGGGTCATATCGTGCTGTTTTGACCATGATGTTATTGAATAAAATCAGAGGGTGTTCTGTGTATAAAATGATGATAATAATCTATCAACTTTGATACTTTGATTTAACTGGAAACTTCAACTTTGTCTTCTGTGATATACAGAAAGAGTGATACCTGAAGAAATTTTCTGAAGAAAAACTACATTTTAAAAATACATTTTACCTTGTACATCCTTGTGACAAGATTATTACCCAATCATTTTTCCTTTGATCAGGAGTACATTAATAATGGATATTGTTATTTGCTTCTCATATCATATTGTATATAGATATTGTATATCATTCTTTTTGTAATATAAACATTCTTGTATTTGTCATTGAAAGTATTATCTATCAGAACTTAGAGTGGTTATCTCCAGCAAACAGAGAGCTATTTTGCTAGCTATACATGCTTAATGGTTCATAAATGTCTGCAAAATAATGCTCTTGTTTCCTTATCCTACTTGTTTATTTTCATCCCTACTAGTTATTCTTTAAGGTATCTTATATAATGCAAATTAGTAATTCTATATCCCTGAACTGGAGTGTTGAATTTACGTTAGATTATCTTGCTGCCTATACTATAACCACTTCTCAGATACTTTAAAATAAAGTGACCCAGTTTTCAAATAAATTCTAATATCACAGTTAAAAGAAGGGTGTAGATGTGTATTATCTTTTGTACATAATTTTGACCATGAAAAATAAATCTATTGTCAAAATTAAGTTAAAAACACCAAATGTTATTTAAAAATAAATAGAAAAGACAGTGTTTCACAAAGAACTCTCAGAAAACCTATCTTTTATACCATTTTGAAACAAATACAATAAATGTAATAATTACCTTGCAATTGAAACCTTGTTTATTTGACATTGCTATTTCAGAAAGGATCCAAGAACAATTGTTTCTTGAAACTAAAATTGAGGTTTTGATTGATTTCTCAGTTGGAGATAGGAGGATTTTTGGTTACTACAACAGAAGATATATCCTACTACAAACCATTGATCAAGGAGCCAGATATGGATGGAATCAAGAACAGAAACTTATATAAAACTAGCATCCTATGTGAGATTGATTTTTATGCCAAACAGCTCAAGCATATAATTGAACACATTACTAGGAAATACAGAGACACCCGATTTGAATCAATAAAACAAATCGCAGAATCCAGATTACTGGCACAAAATTCCTCCCCCATGAAATCTTTCTACTTTCAGTAAATAAGACCCCATTTCCAGTTTATGTCAATCAGAATTTTTCTACCCTCTGTCCAGAATTCTTGGGTCAGGGCATGTAACCTAAGCTGGCTCAAGCAGGGGGAAATGCTGTGACAGAATATTTTTGTTGTTGTCTAGAAAATGTGCTTTGCATTGTGAAGCCTGGAATTGCAGTAGCCATTTCACTACCATGAACTAAAGCAGCCTGAGTACAAGGTAAACACACTAAAAGGGGCAGAGAAATGCTGATCAGATCACACCTGAAGACTATCTTACTTTGTACTTTTAGTTTACAGGAGTCAAAAAATCCCCTTATTTGTTTAAAGACTGTGAATTATGTTTTCTGTTGCTTACAACATAGAGTCCTAACTGCTTCAGAAGATGTAAACCCCATGAAGTTGGTGAATGATGATTTTCCTGGTGATTGGATATGGTAAGAACTGAAGCTAAAGAAATTCCAGTTTTCAGAAAAGCTGTATCATCTTTAATAAAGAATCATTCTGGGGTCATTTGCAGATTACCAAAGCATCATCACCATTACTGCAAATGATCAGAGAAATAAATTAGAAGGAAAATGAGGATCCAAAGACTAGGAAAGCTTTTGAATCATGAAATCAGATTTTAAAGTGAGACTCGTCGGGGTGCCTGGGTAACTCAGTTGAGCATCCGAATTCAGCTCAGGTCATGATCTCGCAGTTGACGAGTTTGAGCCCCACGTCAGACTCTGCGCTGACAGCTCATGCCTGGAGACTGCTTTGGATTCTGTGTCTCCCTCTCTTTCTGCTCCTCCCCCACTCTTGCTCTGTCTCTCTCTGTCTCAAAAATAAATAAACATTAAAATAAATTTTAAAAAAGTGAGAATCTTTTTCTTGCCTCCAATAGAGAGTATCACCCTTTTATTGATCCTCTATCTAGAGTTGTCACAGCTAACATTAAATCCTCTTCATGGATTTCACTTTCAGTTCTATCTTTTTATGAGATTAAATGCAGCAATTTTTTATAAACGTTTTAAACAAATAAGACAGTTAGAAATGGCATATAAGCAGTTGAGTATTATGAGATTGAACAAGGGTTTTCAAACTCGTAAGAATCACCTATGGAGCTTTTAAAATCCCAGACCTCACACCCAGCCAAATCCAATACCAGTAGCCATTTTGTTGCAGGATACATTTTTTTAAACCTCAATACCCAGGGTTTATGGTCTTGGCTCTTCGAAGAATGAAGAAATGTACACAAAATGAGCAGCAGGTAAAAATTTGTTAGAGTATAAAATCAGAAAGGAAGAATAGTGTGAAAACTCTTTGCAGGGAGGAGGCATTTGTAAATGAATGCCCACAACAATAGGCAAGGGTCTTTGTTTTATAAGGTTCTGGTCAGCCCCCTCTTCCCTTCCCCTTTGTTCCTTCCCAGGTTCTACCCTTAGTGGCTGGATAACTCTAAGTGCTGGACTGTCCATTCCTGATTGGCTCAACTCCATTGTGGGAGGAGTCAGACTATGGTCATACTGTCCCTCATGTAACATAAGTTTTATGGTTTTCTTTTTTTTAGTTAGGTATTTTGATTGTCAAATTCTTGAGGGGAACATGAGGGGGAGTAGGTGGTATCTGTCATATTATTAAGAGGGACCTTATGCCAGAGGGGTCTTGCTGTAGTCAGACTCTCCGAGCATTGTTCCAAAATATGTGTTTTTCCACAGCCAGGGACCTCAGGTTCTAACCTTTCCTTCTCTGCGTATTTTATGCTATTTTTTCCTATCATAATTTTCCACTTGGAAAAACTTAGAAAGTTAGTTATTATTTCCTATATAATTTTGTGGACTTAGATTCCTCAAACCAGAAAATCTTGACTCTAATAGTGTATTATTTAAAATAGAGTAATTATTTGAAATGGTCACTTATATTCTCATTTAAATTATTTGTTCAGCTGATTATATTATCTTGATTTAATCAGCATGACTTATACTACTATAAATTGACACTTTAAAGCATTATTATGTATTAAAAAGGGCAAGGGCTTGGCTTAAGACACACACAAATGCTAAACACAATTTCTTAAACAGTAATTTAACTTGATTTCTCATTTATAAAGTTTAAATCATTATGCCTTCTTCATGGATTTTTGTGAGAAATAAATAAGATAATGAAGGTATACAAAACAAAACAGAATTTTGTACAAATTAGAAGCTAGAAAATTTTAGTTATTGTTATTTGCACTCTCTGTTTCATTTTTATATGTATAATTTAAAAATACAGCCTAGAATTTGTTTTCTCTGGAACAGTTACAGGAAATTACCAATTTGGAAAGCCTTAGTATAGCAATGACAGACCAATTGGTTTAGTTCTTTGAGCCATGGCTAGTCTGTTGGTGAATGGAAAGCTAAAGGTCCAGTGCCTTAAGCATTCTGGGAGTATAATAGAGATTTTTAAAATATATTGCCTGGTATGATTTATATGTTTTGTGTAACAGAAATTATGTGAAGAAGAAAATAAGGGAAAATATGGCAATGATCAATTAATAACAGTGTAAGTATCAGTAAAATAAGTATTTAAAGATTACAAGTAAAGTTATACAGTTAAATTTATTCTAACCTGTTGTATAGTATAACTATACAAATCTGTTGTATAGTATAACTATCATTCACCTTATAATGATACCCTAAAGAACCTTAATTACAAAATTGAATAGAAGTGTCTTATTAGACAAAATATATAGTATGCTATAAAGTTTTCACCTTCCACTTGATCATTTCAAAATAACTGGAATGAGAACTAAAGAATATTATACTCAAAGTGGTGTTCCTGAATTACGTTCAACTTTTAAAAAATGACACTTCTATTTGTCCAGCATTCCGGAAGCATCCTAAAGGTTTATGAGTTTTCTTAAAATAGGAAAAGAAAGAACTTGGAACTCAAGAGGACTATGTACAAGGTCATAATATTAATTCAAATCTAGTGGAAGGAAATGAGAAACTCACATATTAGCGACAGTGTTGTATCTGGTCATTATATGACTAATAAAAATCCATAGTGGATACAATGAATTTTCTTTGGACATATTTTTTTAACTTATGAGGCTATTATGGAACCAGAAAGTTTTGACACAGTTTAGTTGACTATTTCCACAAAAGAAATGTTTTAATCACTGCTTTACTATTTTCATCATTCACTTTTCATTAGATAGATGACATTAATAATGTCAAATACTGCCTATTATTTTGTTTTCTTACTGATAAGCCCTTAGCCATACCCCATAAAAATGTTATATTAACTTCACTTAAAGTTTTTTTTCGATATTTATTTATTTGTTTGTTTATTTATTTATTTATTTATTTTTGAGAGAGAAAGTTAACAGGCATGTGTGGTATAGGAGCAGAGAGAGGGGGAGAGAGAGAATTCCAATCAGGCTCTGAACTGTGAGCACAGAGAACCATGCAGGACTTAATACCAAGAACTGCAAGATCATGACCTGAGCTGAAAGTAAGTCAGACACTTAACCAACTAAGCCACCAGGTGCCCCTGAAGATTATCTTCTAAACACTAGCCTATTTTTGTGTGTGTGTGTGAAGCTACCTGTTTTTGTGTGAAGCTAAATCTGTGTACAGATAGATAAATAAATAAATAAATAAATAAATAAATAAATAAATAAATCTGTCTTCATACATTCATGTCTTTATATAATTTTAAGTGTTAGGATTTTCCATTGATGATCTAAATTTATATCAAACACAGAGTTGGTAAACACAAGTACACTTTCAATATTATCAATGTGATTCATTAGTGTGGAAGTACATTCTACATATTTTGGTATTACTATGAATTTCTTCCTTATACCTTTATCAAATAGGCTTACCTATTTTTTCTCTAATTTTTTTATTTCCAGTTCTATTTAAATCCTAGTTAGTTAACATATGTGGTAAAATTAGCTGCAGGAGTAGAAATAGTGATTCATCACTTAAATATAATACCCAGTGCTCATCACAAGTACCCTCCTTAATACCCATCATGCATTTAGCCGATCTTCCTCTCTTTCCTCCATAAATCCTCAGTTTGTTCTCTATAGTTAAGAGTCTCTTATAATTTGCTTCTCTTTCTGTTTTATTCCTTTCCATATCTTCATCATTTTTGTTTCTTGATTTCACATATGAGTGAAGTCATATGATATTTCTCTTTCTCTGACAGACTTATTTCATTTAACATAATACACTGTAGCTCCACCCATGCTGTTGCAAATGACAAATTTTATTCTTTTTGATGGCTGAATAATATTCCATTATAGATAGATAGATAAATAGATAAGTAGATAGAGAAGAGGTGATATATATATATGTATATATATATATATATATATATATATATATATATATATATAATTTCATCAGTTGATGGATATTTGGGCTCTTTTGATAGTTTGACTATTTGGCGATAATGCTGCTATAAACATCAGGGTGCACGTATCCCTTTGAATCAGTATTTTCTATCCTTTGGGTAAATACATGGTAGTGCAATGGAAGGGTCATAAAGTAGTTCTATTTTTAACTTTTTGAGGAAATTCTATACTGTTTCTAGAGTGGCTGCATGATTTTGCACTCCCATCAACAGTGTAAGAGGGTTCCACTGTCTCTACATCCTCGCCAACATAGGTTGTTTCCTGTGTTGTTAGTTTTAGCTGTTATGACAGTTGTGAGGTGGTATCTCATCGTGGTTTTGATTTGTATTTCCCTGATGATGAGTGATGTTGAGAATGATTTCATGCATTGATTTCCCATCTGTATGTCTTCTTTGGAAAAATTTCAGTTCATATCTTCTGACAATTTTTTAACTGGATTATTTATTTTTGGGGGGTGTTGAGTTTTATAAGTTGGTTTTATATTTTGGAAATTAACTCTTTATCAGATATGTCATTTGTAAATATCTTCTATTCTTTGGATCATCTTTTAGTTTGTTGATTGTTTCCTTCACAGTGCAGAAGTTTTATATCTTGAAGAACCAATAGTTCGTGTTTGCTTTTGTTTCCTTACTTCTTAGAGGTGTGTCTAGTAAGAAGTTACTCCAGCTGAAGTCAAAATGGTAACTGCCTGTGTCCTCATCCAGGATTTTTTATGGTTTCCTGTCTCACATTTAGGTTTTTCATCCATTTTTAATTTATTTTTGTGTGTGGTGTAAGAAAGTGGTCCAGTTTTATTCTTTTGCATGTTGCTTTCCAGTATTCCCAACAATATTTGTTGAAGAGTCCATTGGCTATTATTTCCTATTTTGTCAAAAATTAGTTGACCATATATCTTTGGATCCATTTCTGGGTTTCCTATTCTGTTCCATTGATCTATGTGTTTGTTTTTGTGCTAGTACCATACTCTTTTGATGACTATAGCTTTGTAATATAACATGGAGTCCAGAATTGTGATGCCTCCAACTTTGCTTTTCTTTTACAATATTGTTTGGCTATTCAGGGTCTTTTGTGGTTCCATACAAATTTTAGGATTGTTTGTTCTTACTCTGAAAAACTTATGGAGGTATTTTGATAAGTATTACATTAAATATGCTGATTGCTTTGGGTGGTATAGACATTTTAACAACATTTTTCTCTTTCCAAACCATGAGCATGGAATGTTTTTCCATGACCTTGGCTCTTCTTGAATTTCTTTCACAAGTGTTTTGTAGTTTTCAGAGTAGAGGTTTTTTACCTCTTTTATTAGATTTACTCCTTGGTATCTTATGGTTTTTGGTAAGATTGAAAATGAAATCAAATAGTTGTTTCCCCTTTCTGCTGCTTAATTGTTGGTGTATAGAAAAGCAACAGATTTCTCTATGTTGATTTTATATCCTGTGATGTTGAATTCATGTATCCGTTCTAGTACTTTTTTGGTGGAATTTTTGGGTTTTCTACATAGAATATCATGTCTTCTGTGAACAGTGAAAGTTTGACTTCTTCCTTGCTGATTTGGATACCTTTTACTTTTTAACTTTATTTATTTGGTTTTTAATTTTTTTTTAACGTTTATTTATTTTTTTGAGACAGAGAGAGACAGAGCATGAACAGGGGAGGAGCAGAGAGAGAGGGAGACACAGAATCCGAAACGGGCTCCAGGCTCTGAGCTGTCAGCACAGAGCCCGACGCGGGGCTCAAACTCACAGACCGAGAGATCATGACCTGAGCCGAAGTTGGACGTTTAACCGACCAAGCCACCCAGGCGCCCCTATTTATTTGTTTTAAGAGAGAGAAAGCATGAGCAGGGAGGGGCAGAGAGAGTGAGGGAGAGAGAGAATACCAAGCAGGCTCTGCACTGTCAGAGAGGAGTCCAATGCAGGGCTTGATCTCACAAACCATGAGATCATGACCTAAGCCAAGATCAAGAGTTGGATTCTTTTTTTTTTTTTTTAATGTTTATTTATTTTTTGAGACAGAGAGAGACAGAGCACGAACTGGGGAGGGTCAGAGAGAGAGGGAGACACAGAATCTGAAACAGGCTCCAGGCTCTGAGCAGTCAGCACAGAGCCCGATGCGGGGCTCGAACCCACATACTGCGAGATCGTGACCTGAGCCGAAGTTGGACGCTTAACCGACTGAGCCACCCAGGCGCCCCAAGAGTTGGATTCTTAACCAACAGAGCCACCTAGGTGTCCCGCCTTTTCTTTCTTTCTTTTTTTTTTTTATTTGATTGCTGAGGCTAGGACTTTCAGTAACAATGGTGAGAGTGGACATCCTGTCTTGTATCTGACCATAGAGGAAAAGCTCTTAATTTTTCACATTGAGATTGATATTAGGTGTGGGTCTTTCATATATGGCCGACATGATGGTGAGGTATGTTCCATCTATCCCTACTTTGTTGAGGGTTTTTTTATCAAAAGTCGATGCTATATTTTGTCAAACTATTTTTCTGCATCTATTGAGAGGATCACATGGTTCTAATCCTTTCTTTTATTTATGTGGTGCATCATGTGGACTGATTAAAAATATTGAACTATCTCTGCATCCCAGAAATAAATCACACTTGATCATGTTGAATAATTCTTTTATGATACTCTTGAATTCGATTTACTAGTATCTTGTTGAGAATTTTTGCATCCATGTTCCTTAGGGATATTGGCCTATAATTTGTCTTTTTAGTGGGGTCTTTGGTTTTGGAATCAAGATAATGCTGGCCTCATAGAATGAGTTTGGAAGTTTTTATTCCATTTCTATTTTTGGGACAGATTGAGAAGAATATGTATTAACTCTTCTTTCAATGTTTGGTATAATTCCCCTGGTTAGCCCTCTGGTCCTGGACTTTTATTTCATGGGAGAATTTTGATTATTGATTCAATTTCTTTGGTGGTTATGGGTCTGTTCCAATTTTCTATTTCTTCCTGTTTTCTTTTGGTGGTTTATATGTTTTCAGAAATTTATCCATTTCTTCCTGATCGTCCAGTTTGTTGGCTTATAATTTTTCATAATATTTTATTATAATTGTACTTGTGTGGTGTGGGTTGTGATCTTTCCTCATTAATTTGTCATTTTATTTCTTTGAGTCTTTTTTCACTTTCTTTCTCTTTTCGATAAATCCAAAAAATGGGTTTATCAATTTTACTAATTCTTTCAAAGAACCAGGTCTTAGTTTCATTGATCTACTGCTTTTTGTTTGTTGTTTTTTGTTTGTTTTTATATCATTTATTTTTGCTCTATTCTTGATTATTTACCAATTCTGCTTGCTTTAGGCTTCATTTTCTGTTCCTTTCCTAGCTTTTTTAGGTGTAAGGTTAGATTGTGCATTTGAGAATTTTTTGCTTCCCGATATAGGCTTATATTGCTATATACTTCCCTCTTAGGACTACCTTTGCTGCATTCCAAAGGTTTTTGACTCTCATGTTTTCATTTTCATTTGTCCTCATGTTTTTAAAAATTTCTTCTATAATTTCTTGGTTAATCCATTCATTCTTTATTGGGATGTTATTCAACCTGCATGTATTTGTGGTCTTTCCAATTTTTTTTGTGTGTGTGTGTGTGGTGGACTTCAAGTTTCATAGCATTGTGGTCTGAAAATATGCATGGAATGATCTCAATATATTTGTACTTGTTGAGGCCTGGTCTGTGACCCAGTGTATGATATATTCTGGAGAATGTTCCATGAGCACTCAAAGAGAATGTGTATTCTGCTGCTTTAGGATGAAATGCTCTGAATATATCTGTTATGTCCCTCAGGTCCAATGTGTCCTACAAAGCCATTGTTTCTTTTTTGGTTCTGCTTAGATGACCAGTCCATTGCTTGGAGTGGGGTGTTAAAGAACCCTACTTTTATTATATTATTATCAATGAATTTCTTTATGTTTGTTATTATTTTATATATTTGTGTGTCCCAAGTTAGGGACATAAACATTTATAATTGTTAGATTTTCTTGTTGGATAGACCCTTAATTATGATATATAATTCATATTTCATATAATTAATAATTACAATTCATTCATATATTTTATATTATATGAATATAATTCATAATTCATATAATATATTTAGCTCTTGTTATAGTCTTCAGTTTAAAATCAAGTTTGATATAAATATGGCTACTTGAGCTTTCTTTTGATGTCCATTAGCATGATAAAACTGTATTTTTGAAACATTTATTTATTTTTGTGTTAGGAGAGAGAGAGAACATGAGCAGAGAGAGTTGGGGGACAGAGGATTCAAAGTGGGCTCTGTGCTGACAGCAGGGAGCCCAATCTGGGGCTCAAACTCACAAACCAGGAGATCATGACCTGAGCTGAAGTCAAGTGCTTAACCAACTGATTCACCCAGGCACCTCCATTAGCATGATAGACCATTCTCCATCTCCTCACTTTCAATCTGGAGGTGTCTTTAAGTCTATAATGAGTCTCTTGTTGGCCGCTTATAGATGGGTCCTGGTTTTTTTAACCATTTTGATACCTTATGTCTTTTTCAATTTACATTCAGGGTAATTTTTTTAAATTTTTTTTTCAATATATGAAATTTATTGTCAAATTGGTTTCCATACAACACCCAGTGCTCATCCCAAAAGGTGCCCTCCTCAATACCCACCCCCCAGCCTCCCTTCCCTCCCACCCCCCCATCAACCCTCAGTTTGTTCTCAGTTTTTAAGTCTCTTATGCTTTGGCTCTCTCCCACTCTAACCTCTTCTTTTTTTTTTTCCTTCCCCTCCTCCATGGGTTTCTGTTAAGTTTCTCAGGATCCACATAAGAGTGAAAACATATGGTATCTGTCTTTCTCTGTATGGCTTATGTAACTTAGCATCACACTCTCCAGTTCCATCCACGTTGCTACAAAGGGCCATATTTCGTTCTTTCTCATTGCCATGTAATACTCCATTGTGTATATAAACCACAATTTCTTTATCCATTCATCAGTTGGTGGACATTTAGGCTCTTTCCATAATTTGGCTATTGTTGAGAGTGCTGCTATAAACATTGGGGTACAAGTGCCCCTATGCATCAGTACTCCTGTATCCCTTGGGTAAATTCCTAGCAATGCTATTGCTGGGTCATAGGGTAGGTCTATTTTTAATTTTCTGAGGAACCTCCACACTGTTTTCCAGAGTGGCTGCACCAATTTGCATTCCCACCAACAGTGCAAGAGGGTTCCCGTTTCTCCACATCCTCTCCAGCATCTATAGTCTCCTGATTTGTTCATTTTGGCCACTCATTCAGAGTAATTATTGATAGATAAGTATTTAGTACCATTTTATTACCTGTAAAGTTGCTGTTTCCTGCAATTTTTCTGTTTTCTAGTCTTTTTTGCCTTTGGTCTTCCTTCCCCACTCAAAGGGTCACCTTTAATATTTCTTGCAGTACTGGTTTGGTGGTCATGAACTCCTTTACTGTTTGTTTGGAAAACTCTAACTTTCTTTCTATTCTGAATGACAGCCTTGCTGGATAGAGTATTCTTGGCTAAATATCTTTCCCCATCAGTACATGTAATATATCATGCCACTCCCTTCTGGCCTGACTGGTTTCTTTGGAGAGGTTTGCTGTGAGCCTGATTTGCCATCTCCTGTAGCTTAGGGATTTCTTTTCCTTTGTTTGTTTCTTTCAGGATTCTTTCCTTATCTCTGTAATTTGCAAATTTTACTATGATGTCTCGGTGTTGGCTTGTTTTTGTTGAATTTGATTGGATTTCTCTGTGACTCATGGATTTGGATGTCTGTTTCTTCCCCCAGATTAGGGAAGTTTTCATCTATAATTTACTCAAATAAATCTTCTGCCCCCTTTCCTCTCTTCTTCTGGGACTCCTATGATATGAATGTTATTACACTTTATGGAGTTACTTCGTCCATTAAGTCTACATTTGTGATCCAATACTTTTCCTTCCCTCTTCTTTTTGGCTTTGTTATTTTCCATAATTTATTTTTTTTATATCACTGATTAGTTACTTTGCTTTGTCCATCTTGTTGTCATTACATCCAGTCAGTTTTGTATCTTGGCTATAGCATCTTTTATTTCCCCCTGATCAGTTTTTAGTTCTCTTATCTCTATAGTAAGGGACTCCCTGGTGTCTTCTATGATTTTCTTAAGCCTGCTAGTGTCCTTATGATTTAAATTCTGGTTCAAACATATTACTTATATCGGTTTTTATTAAATTTCTGGCTGTGACATCTTCTGTTTCTTTCTTTTGGGTTAATTCCTCTGTCTTGTCATTTTGTCTAGGTCACTGCTGTGTGTGTGTGTGTGTGTGTGTGTTAGGAAAGCCTGTTACATTTCCTGCTCCTGAGAGCAATGACTATAGTAAGAAGAGGTCCTGTACTATCCTGGACCTGGTGCTTCAGGATGTCTGTTATAATGTGCACTCTGATGCTATGTTTTAGCTGCTCTTTCTCTTAGGTCAGTCTTACGCAGTTTCTCCTTGCCTGCAGTGGGGAGTATTTGGACCTTGTCCAGTGTATGCTATTTTAACTAGGTGTGCTTTGTCTTCTTGTTAAAATAATTCTGATCTGATTTCCACTAGAGCTAAAATTTTTCAGCACTCTATGATCAGTAGTCTTGGTGCATGGTAGGGTTTTGTGCTGCTCTTCTGGGGTAGAGGCCTATTGCACTGGTTCTCAGGCCCACTTGCCCTAATAAAGTTGCACCTATAGGTCTTGGGGGAGCAGGGCTTGGTAAATGGATCCAGTCTCCCCTGGTAGCACTGTGTTGCTCACTGAAGTCTGTCCATGCTGATGGTCAGGGAAAAATGCATCACCCTGCTCTCTTGTCTCTCGAGTGAGGAGTTCACACCTGCCATTATTCAGAAAGCCCTCACAGAAGAGCAAATAATCTCCCCTCCTGTATCACCAGCTTCCATTGGATCCCTGACTTCACCCTTTCTGCGTTTGAACTAACTGCCCACCAGGTGGCACAGTACACCTGTGTTTTATCTCAGGCACACTGCTTGGTTTCAAAACTCCAAATTTCAGTGACTTGGCATGGTGGAGACCATGCTTGTCTTCTGGGGGAGGGTCTCACCATGATGGAGATAGTCAAGTTTGCCCCAGAAATGCAGTTGCATGATCACACAGGGGCTCAGAGTTTAATGTTTGCTGCCTTCACGAGGTGTCTCTGTTCCTATGCTAATGAACAGAGCAGTGCTTTACTGCCCACCAGTTCTTTTCTCCCTTGAGTGGCCATGCCACCTCTTCCACATGCACTCCAAGAAGGAGAAATGTCTCTCCCAGTGTGATTCAGGAGATACTCAAATCATACTGTCAACCTCTGGGCCTCTGCCCTCCTTATGCACAGGAGTGCCAGTGTGACAGGTGTTCACAATCCCATTGTTTGCCAGGCTCCACCTGGTGGTGTCATGGACTTCCAAGACTTCAGACTTTTAGCTTTACTCTTTGTAAAAACTTGTGATAATCATCCACTCTAATTTTACCAACCAATGATTGGGGGGAATTAATTTTCTTGTGCAATCCTCTGTATGCTCCTTTCTCTGTTTTTCTCTCTCTTTCTTCTCTCTCTGAGTTCAAGGCTCCCATCCCTCTGCAATGCCCACGATTCGTTTTTCCCTGAGATCACATCTCCACAACTCCCACCTTCATGATGTAGCTACTTTTCTCCCTCTAGTTATGCAGTTTGTTCTCTCAGAATTCAGATCAATTTGTTGGATGTTCAGAAAGATTTGATCTTTATCTAGCTGTGTTTGAGGGATGAAACAAGCATAGAGTCCCCATTGTGTTCTGTCATCTTAACTCCTCCCTCTATAAATTGTAAAGTTTTAGTTTCACATTTAGATCTACACTGTATATAGCATTAATATTTGTGTATTGTGTGGAGTAGTAGTGTTATTCTGGAATCAACTTGCAAGAGATGTTTGGGGGTATTTCTTCCCAATTTTTCATTCCATGACATCATGGAAGTAGCTGGATTACCCGTGGTGTGAGTATTTACATTACAAAAATTGGCAAATGCTCAGGTCAAAATCAGGCTTCCAATACTCATGTCTCAGAGAATATGTTGTTAAACATTTTCTGTCACATTCTGTGAAGTAGGTATCTAATTTTGTAGTATCTCCTAGATGAAGCACCAGTTGTCATAGCTTCATTATTTAATATATAATTCATCCTTTATTTACTGAGTTGTAATACTACCTCATATATATATATCAAAACTGTATTATACACACTTCTAGGTCTTGTCAGGAATTTAAACTGAGCTGGAGAAAGTTGAGCTGCCAGGCGTTGGAGTAGCTGATTAAAACAATAAGCCAAAATTAAATCAAGACTTTAATCATTTAATGTGACAGTATAAGCAAGAGGCTAAACCAGAGAAAGTGCCAATTCTCTTGTTCTATTTCCTCACATAGAATGGCATGCTGGTTGAAGGTCAAGTAGATCAGTACAGACATGGAGCTCATATTACTGTCAAGGTATCCCTGAACAAAAGGCTCCTGTGGTTTTCTGGATCCGGGGACAAGGGTAGGGCAAAAGGAAAGGGCTAGGAGTGGAAATGTACTGAGAATTGAGTTAAAATGTAGAGAAAGTGTCCCAACCCCCCCATCAAGAGCTTTGGGCAGAGACATGACACTTGAAGAAGTCCTCTGCTGAAAGCCCTCCAAAAAGCGGCTTTGTAATGAAGGCACTTAATTAAGTCTGGATATCTGGGGAGGTTATTTCTTTTCCTTCTTCTCTTATTATTCTTCATTTAATTACGGGTGATGGGCATTACATAGGGCATATGTTGGGATGAGCACTTGGTATTATATGTAAGTGATGAAACACTAAATTCTACTACTGAAACCAATACTATATGTTAATAACTTGAATTTAAATTAAAACAAAAAATATTAGAACATTTGGTATAATTATAATTTATATTATGTATCTGGTGATCTGTTACAAGAATAGGAAGATTCTGTGATGAATTTTAATCATTATATTTT
The DNA here is from genome assembly GCF_024362965.1 of Panthera pardus. Taxonomy (NCBI): domain Eukaryota; kingdom Metazoa; phylum Chordata; class Mammalia; order Carnivora; family Felidae; genus Panthera; species Panthera pardus. Next base: position 51,162,134 of record NW_026526843.1, on the reverse strand, counting down.
TCTAAGGGCATTTTAAAACAAAATTACAGCAAAAATAGGTGGCAGAGGTTAGATAATTTATACACTGGTCTAACTAAATGCAGTAATACTTGATGTGCCTAATTAGTAATGGAAATTTTCAATGAGACTTGAATTTCTTGAATTAATGAAATATTTTGTGTAGTATTTGAAATTTTGCCATTGGCATTGGGACTCTAGTGTGGTAGAAAAAATATTTGACCAGCACTAAGAAAATTGCTTCTAGTCCATATTTGATACTGATTCACTAATTGGAAAAAATAATTTTCTATGTCTTAGTTTTTTTACCTGTAAGGTGAAACATAAATTCCTTCCATGAACTATATTTGATCATGGATAAAACTTCCACACTTTATACTCTGTTTTTCATTATTTAAGTTCAGGTAATCAACATTTAATAGGATCCTCTTATATAATGATTCATTCCATTCACCTGCTATGAATTTTGATGTTGTTCTCAATCTTGGTTACATATCAGAATCACTGGGAACTGTTTAAAAAAGTTTTAAAATTGCAAATACCTGATGTTCACTCTAGATTTCCTGAATTAGAAAATCAGGGTATTACATTGTGGGATCTGGATTTTAAATAAATATACAAATCCATAAATATTTCTTTCTTATTTGTAACTGAGTTGAGTATAGCTTTTGTATGACATGAAGAATAGCAAATAAATTATGTAAACAATCTTATGATGTAGTTGGAAATATGAATCCAGCAAAGGTTTTCAAAACAAAGGATATGAAAATACATATTTTATATAAATATTTTATCACCCATTTAGCCCATCCCCCCACCCATCCCCCCTCCAACAACCTTGAGTCGGCTCTCTGTATTTAAGAGTCTCTTATGGTTTGCCTCCTGTTTTTAATCTTATTTTCTTTCCTTTCCCCATGTTCAACTGCTTTGTTTCTTAAATTCCACATATGAGTGAAATCATATGATATTTGTCTTTCTCTAGATGACTTATTTTGCTTAGCATAATACACTCTAGATCCATCTATATATTTGATAAAATTTAGACTATTTGAAAAACACAGTTATTTTATAGGCTAAGCCTTTTCATCTTGCCATGTTCTAAAAAAAGAATAGGTAATTTTCATTTCTTTATTCAGTATTTCAAACTATTCATACAGAACAGAAGTTCTCTGGAGAACTTTTGTCGACTCAAAAAGTAACTGTAATAATGGTAAAAACTGATGTCAAAGATGCACATGAAGAATTACAATAACATTTCATGAAATATAAAAGATCACATTTAAATATATTATTTATAACATGTGATTAAACCATTATGTGTTAACAAATTAATAAATTAAATAAAGTTTGTAAAAAATTGATCAAACAACCAAAAAAGAAGCCAGGAAACAGATTTCTTTTTCGCCCATCTTTCTACTTTAATCTTGTCAGACATCACTGTATTGAAGCCAAGTGTTCTTGTTTCATCTTTATTCCATCAGTACTCAATTTTTTCTTTCCTGGAAATCACCTTTCTTTTTTTCCAGACTGAGCCATCCAGGTGCTCCTCTCCTCAGAAAACTTCTATGTATCCCTTCCTAACTACAACCTACCCCCCCAATTCAAGAAGTAATCAATATCATGTTTTTTTTCTGACAATGATTTATTTGCCTTTCTTTATAAACTTTACATTAATACATGCGTCTCTAAAAATTTATATTTTAGTTTTGCCTGTTTTTTAATTTTTTTTAATTTTTTTAAAAAAATTTTGAGAGAGAGATAGCACAAGTGGGGGAAGGGCAGAGAGAGAGAGAGAGACAGAGGATCTTGAGCATACTCTGTTGACAGCAGAGATCCTGATGTAGGGCTCGAACTCATGGAATGTGCGATCATGACCCCATCAGAAGTGAGATGCTTGACTGATTGAGCCACCCAGTTTTGCCTGTTATAAACTTTACATGAAAGCTATTATGTTATATGTGCTCTTTTGTTTCTTGCTACTTTTTGTTTTTGCTTAACGTGTTTATGGGATTCATCTATGTTTAAGTAGCTGTAGTTAGTTCATTTTCATCACTAAATAGCATTCAATTGGATGGATGAATAGTCCACAGGTTATTTACTGTTGTTGAACATTTGAATTGTTTTCAATTTTTAGCTGTTTCAAACAGTGCTGCTCTTAACTTTATTTTACATATATCTGTGGCAGAAGGGAAATTGATGGGTCACAGGATACGAATATCTTTGACTTTAATAGATAATGTCAATCTAGATTCTAAACTGGTTTTCATACTATGATGAGCAGCATGTGAAAGTTCTATGGCACCGCTTGCGTTTGTGAATCTTAATTTTTTTCCAAGCAACTGTGTTTGTAATGGCTTAAATTTGTGGTTTAAATTTGCATTTCCCTGATGACTAATGAGATTGAGCACCTTTTCAAATATTTCTTGGCCATTCAAATACCCTCTTTTGAAAAGTGGCTGTTTAGGACTCTTACCCACTTTTTTTGTTGGGTTGTTTGTCTTTTTTTTAATTTATAAATATTTTTATATATCCTGAAAATGAGCCTCTTGTTAAGCATATGTATTGCATATATCTTTTCCCACTGTTGGTTTACCCTTTTACTATCTTAATGGTGTCTTTTAATGAATAGAAATTCTTAATTATAATACAGTATAATTTATCCATCTTACCCTTTAAGTCTAATACTTACAATTTATGCTTAAGAAATTCTCTTCTAGGGGAGCCTGGGTGGCTCAGTTGGTTAAGCATCTGACTTTGGCTCAGGTCATGATCTCGCAGTTTGTGAGTTCAAGTCTCACATCAGGCTCTGTGTTGACAGCTCAGAGCCTGGAGCCTGCTTCAGATTCTGTGTCTCCCTGTCCCTCTGCCCCTCCCCTACTCCTTCTCTCTCTCTTTCTCTCTCTCAAAAATAAATTAACATTAAAAAAATTTAAAAAAGAAATGCTCTTCTATCCCAAAGTCATGAAGATTATTTCATACTTTATGATCATTGTTTTACTTCTTACATTTAGATGTACAATTACTTCTGTGCTTTAATTGTTACCATTGTTCTCTATCTGTAGCTACTGACTTTCTTCTCTAATTGAACTAAATACTTATTTTTCTAGGAACTATTTCTTATTTACTTGTATTATGTGCTTGTCTTCTCACTTTTCATTCATTCTCAATCACTATAAAGAATTCAGTATAAAAATTAGTCTGCTTATTTCTTTGAATTGACCAGCTAGTTCAAGTGAAATGTTTGATTTGGTATTAGCCATTTATACCCAATTTGGATAAACTTTTATTTAATTCCCAAGGTCTAAAATAACTAACCCTTATTTCTCCATCATGAGATACTTCCTTTTAATTTAATGAGGGAACGGTGTTACTTAGTGAAGATTAATTATTTAAAATTCCACACAAAAAAGAATTTCACTCTGGCACAGAGATGATTAACAGTATTTGGGATAGTTAATAAGTCCAAGCTGTCATAAGACTACGTATCTGAATTTTAAACAAATGACTCTCAGTATTTGTACTGAGCTCCAATTCTAATAGCTTGCAAATTTTGGGAATGTGTTTAATGGATAAATTACCATGTAAAAACTCTCTGCATGCTCCTACTCACCTACTTACTTAACCAATGATCATAATACTGGTGACTTTTCCTATGGCATGGCCTTAGAGTTTATGAGTATATGAGAATATTGAAAACATTAAAAATTGAGGGAACATTCCTTCTAGTTGCATAGTTGGAGAGTGTTGGCTTGATTACCTTTTTGTTCTGTTTTGTTTTGATGGGGTAAAAACTACCATCATCCAAATTGCTGTTACATTTCATGAAAGGGCAAGTATTCTTTGTAACATCCTTCATGCCATTTGTGCATCCAATTGATTGCAGCTGTACCTAGAAGAAAGGGAACAAATGTTTTGCTGATTCTACTGCCAAGAAGTAGATTGAATTTGGAAACTTTTTGTTGATAGATAATTAAAATTCAGAAACATGGAATTTGCTAACTTAAAGACAGGAGGCAAAGATAAGAGACATCATTGTGTTTTCAGTCATGGTTCTTATTAAGGTGACTATAGAGTCTGAACATTTAGATTTAACATTTCATGAAAAAGGTTTATTTCTAAAGTACTTTTATTTATATTCTAAAGATTTGATTTTTCTTATAATTTTTTAAAATGTTTATTTTTGAAAGAAAGAGAGACAGAACATGATTGGGGGAGGAGGAGAGAGAGAGGGAGACACAGAATCTGAAGCAGCCTCCAGGCTCTGAGCCGTTAGTTAGCACAAAGCCCGATGCGGGGCTCGAACTCATGAGCCATGAGACCATTACCTGAGTTGAAGTCAGATGCTTAACTGACTGAGCCACCCAGATGCCCCAAGATTTGATTTATTTCTATAACAGCACTTGAAAATGTGTTTCTCTGTCAGAGCCATAATTTATATATGTTAAAAGCAAGATCCATCTGTTTCAAATAGGTTTACATCTGGAGCTTACACACACACACACACACACACACACACACACACACAAACACCGGCACAGTTGTATATAAAAGCATATTTTGTGACATGACAGTAAAAAAAAGGAGTTTTCCTGAATCAGGTTCTGTGATATACAGATGAAAATCCATTTTAGTTGAAATTCATGTATCAGAATAATTTCTGAAAACAAACCAAAACATTATCTTGTCTACTTATTTTCTTATTAAGAAATTTGAGTATCATTTATTTTAGGATAACTACATCCCAGATATGGGACAAGTCCCTAAAGCCTCTTGACAAATTATGTTCCTGTCTTGGCTCACTTCTTCTATTGTTAGAGAGTTGGCCTAATTCAAAAGAATGCCTTGGTTGTCTCTATTTGAAGGGATTCTTTTCTATCCAGAACAAATCTGCTATGGATCATTGTTCTCTCAGAAATCCATGTCTTCAACTTGATGAAGACATTGGCAACATGACTGCCTTGGATGTCAGTTGAGTCTATATGGATATCCTGGAGTTTTTTTTATTTTTTTATTATTATTTATATTTTGAGAGACAGAGCATGAGGATGGAAGGGGCAGGGAGAGAGATAGAGAGAGTCACAGACTCCAAAGCAGGCTCCAGGCTCTGAGCTGTCAGCACAGAGTCCGATGCGTGGCTCGAACCAATGAACTTTGAGATCATGACTTGAGCTGAAGTCAGACCCTTAACTGACTGAGCCACCCAGGTGCCCCTCCTGGAGGTTTCTAAGAGAAATATGACTAATACTTGGCAGAGTAGTCACAATTTTTAACAGATTTCATCAGCACTACTCTGTCAGAGGGAGGAAGATTTAAATACCCATCGAATATATTGAACATCAGAGCTACAGAGCATCACATACGTTTGTGAGAAAACATTGGGATGAACTTGCAACAATCACCAAACAGCTGCAATAAACACCCTGTCAAGGGAACACATTTTTCTGCAGATTGGAACATGTCAAAACAAAAACCTACCACTAAAGACCAATGGGAAAATTATATGAATGCCAAGATTTAGATAATTGGGTAAGGTTTTAAGAGTATATTTGGAAAAAAAGAAAGTATTGAGTGTTGCACACATGCATGCTTAAAATACCCTCCTCTTCTAAGCTAGAGTCAGTGGTTAGCTTTTCCATAAATGTCTGCTTTTGGTTTCTTAGTAGATTACTTCTGACATCTCATTTCTTTCCCGGGCTATTTTTCAAGGCCAGATTCTCATAACAGAAGTTAATTATATATTTTCCCTGAAATCTGTTGTAATTTGACTTTAGTGAATTGACCCTGGTATCAGGGTTTTACTAAATAATAGTGCTTTAAGGCTGAAGGTCTGAGGACACTGGGGCCTGCTATAGATAGATAATAGTTCATTTACAGAATGAGCTCTTCATACCTGTTGTAACATTCCTTACAATTCTATATAAAAATGAGATGGGAAGTTTAGATTAATATCAAGATGATTCAGACAACATAACATTAACCCACCTACTTGTGCCTGAACTACTTGAAAAAATGTAGAGAAACTTATTTTTTTTTTTGCCTGAGTTGTCCATGTGATCGTTTTAATTCTATATCTAATTTATTTTTACTCCCAAAAAAAGATTTCTACATTCTTTTTCCTCTCATCTATATTCTTATTACGTATTCATTACTTTCCCACTAATTCTTTAAAAAAATACTTATTGAAGATATTTAACTGTAATTTAACTGTAATCCCTGCTTGGGATTCTATCTCTCCCTCTCTCTCTGCCCCTCCACCACTCCTATTCTCTCTCTCTCTCTCTTTCTCTCTCTCTCTCTCTGTCTCTCTCTCAAAGTAAATAAAGTTTAAAAAATGTTTCTAAAATTATGAAATATATCAAATACAAAAGTAAAGAACATAGAAAACACCTATGTACTCTCCATTCATGTTTTACAAATACTATTTTTTTAAATATTTGATTCTGATTTATTTGTAATAAATACAGTTTTACCTCTCACTAATCTCATTCATGTCCCACCATTCCCAGAAGTAGCTACTGACCTGGAGATGGTAAGTTTGCATCCCTTCATGCAGTCCTACAATTTTTTAATTGTAAAAAAAAACATAAAAATTATCATCTTAAACATTTTATTATTTTTAATTTTAAATTCCAAAATAGTTAACTTACAGTGTTATATTAGTTTTAGGTGTACAATATAGTGATTTAACAATTCCATGTATCACCCAGTGCTCATCACAAGTGCACTGCTTAATCCCCATCACTGATTTCACCCATTCCCCTACCCACCTCCCCTCTGATAACCATCAGTTTGTTTTCTATAGTTCAAAGTCTGTGTCTTCATTTGTCTCTCTCTCTTTTTTTTTACTTTGATCATTTTTTTGTTTTATAATTCCATAAATAAGTGAAATCATATATTTGTCTTTCTCTGACTGACTTATTTCACATAACATTATACTTTCTAACTCCATCCATGTCTTTGCAAATGGTAAGATTTCAGTCTTTTTAATGAATGAATAATGTTCCATTATATGTATATACCACATTTTCTTAACCATTCATCTATTGATGGACACTTGGGATGGTTCGCTAATTTGACTTTTGTAAATAATGTTGCTATACACTTAGGGTTGCATGTGTCCTTTTGAATTAGTGTTTTTGTAATTTTGGGGTAGATACCCATTAATATGATTACTGGATAATAGGGTAGTTCTTTTTTTATAACAATTTTTAAATTTATTGATTTTGAGAGAGAGTGTATGAACAAGGGAGGGGAAGAGATAGGGAGAGAGAAAGAATCCCAAGCAGACTCTGTTCTGCCAGTACAGAGCCCGATGAGGGGCTTGAACTCACAACACGAGAGATCATGACCTGAGCCAAAACTATGAATTTGATGCTTAACAACTGAGCCACCCAGGTGCCCTGAGTAGTTCTATTTTTAAATTTTGAGTAACCTCCATGCTGTTTTCGACAATGGCTACACCAGTTTGTATTCCCACAAATAGTGCAAGAGCTTTTCTTTTTCTCCATACCCTCATCAACACTTTTTCTTGTGTATTTGATTTCAGCCATTCTGGCAGGTATGAGATGATATCTCATTGTAATTTTGATTTTAGTTTTCTTGATAATGAATGATGTTGAACATCTTTTCATATGTTGGCCATCTGATGCCTTCTTTGGAGAAATGTCCCTTGTGCCTTCTTTACATCTTTAAATTGGATTATTTGTTTTTGGGGTGTTGAGTTGTCTAAGTTCTTTATATATTTTGAATATTAACCCTTTATTGGATATTTCATTTTCAAATATCTTCTCCCATTCAGTACATGGCCTTTAGTTTTGTTGATGGTTTCCTTCACTGGGCATAAACTTTTAATTGTAATGAATTTTCAATTTCTTTTTGCTTTTATTTCCCTTGCCTCAGGAGACTTATCTAGAAAAATTTTGCTATGGTTGATGTCAGAAGAATTAATCCCTGTGCTATCTGCTAGGATATTTATGGTTTTAGGTCTTACATTTAGGTCTTTAATCCATTTTGAATTTAGTTTTGAGTATGATGAAAAAAAAGTGGTACAATTTCATTCTTTTACATGTAGCTTTCCAGCTTGCCCAACACCATTTGTTGAAGAGACTGATTTTTCCCACTGTATATTATTTCCTGGTTTGCAAAGATAATTGACCATATAATTGTGGGTTTATATATGAGTTTTCAATTATGTTCTATTGATCTATGTGTCTATTTTTGTGCCAGTACCATACTGTTTTGATTACTACAGCTGAATAATATAACATGAATTCTGCTATTGAGATACCTCAGCTTTGGTTTTCCTTTTAAAATTGCATTGGCATTTTGAGATTTTTTGTAGTTGCATATAAAGTTTAAAATTCTTTGTTTTTGTTCTGTGAAAAATGTTGCTTTTTGATATGGATTGCATTAAATATGTAGATTGCTTTGGGTAGTACAGACATCTTAACAATGTTTGTTCTGCCAATCCATGGGTGTGGAATGTTTTTCCATTACTTTGTGTCATGTTCAGTTTCATTCATCAGTGTTTTATAGTTTTCAGAGTACACATCTTTCACAGTTTATTTTTAGCTATGTTAATCTTTTTGGTGCAATTATAAATGGAATTCTTTTCTTAATTTCTCTTTCTCCTTGTTCATTGTTAGTGTACAGATTTCTGCAACATCAGATTATGCAACAGATTTCTGTACATCAATTTTTTTTATCCTGTAACTTAACTGAATTCGTGTATCAGTTCTAGCAATTTTTTTGGTGAAGTCTTTAGGATTTTCCATTTAGAGTATCTTGTCATCTGCAAATAGTGAATGTTTTAATTTTTCCTTACCAATTTGGATCAGTTTTATTGCTTTTTGTTGTCTAATTGTGGTTAGGACTTCCAATACTATATTGAATAAAAGTGGTGACAGTGGACACCCTTGCCTTATTCCTGATTTTAAGGGGAGGGCTGTCAGTTTTTCCTCATTGAGTATGATGTTTGCTGTGGGTTTTTCATATATGGCCTTTATTATGTTGAGGCATATTTTCTCTAAACCTAGTTTGTTGAGGGCTTTTATCATGAATGGATGTTGTACTTTGTGAAATGTTTTTTCTTCATCTATTGAAATATGCATATGGTTTTATCCTTTGTCTTATTGATGTAATGTATCACATTGATTGATTTGTGAATAGTGCACCACACTTGCACACCAGGTATAAAGCCCACTTGACTGTGGTGCATCATTTTTTAATGTATTGTTGAAATTTTTTGCTAATATTTCGTTGAGGGTTTTGCATTATGTTTATCAAAGATATTGGCCTGCAGTTTTCTCTCTGTCTCTCCTTTTTTGTTTTTTTACTTTCTGGACTCTATCAGGTTTTGGTATCAGGGTAATGCTGGAGTCATAGAATGAATTTGGAAGTTTGCCTTCCCCTTCTATTTTTTGGAGTAGTTTGAGGAGAGTAGGTATTAATTATTCTTTAAATAGTTGGTACAATTCACCTGTGAAGCCATCTATTCCTGGACTTTTATTTATTGGGAGTCTTTTTCTTTATTACTGATTTCACCTCTTTGTTGGTAATTGTTCTAGTCAAACTTTCTATTTCTTTCTGCTTCTATTTTGGAAAGTTATATGTTTTGGGGAACTTCTCTATTTCTTCTAGGTTGTCCAATTTTTTGTCATTTAATTTTTCAAAGTATTCTCTTAAATTCTTTGTATTTCTGTGGTGTTTGTTGTGATTCCTCCCCTTTCATTTGTAATTTTACTTATTTGAGTCCCTTCTCTTGTTTTGGTGAGTTGGGCTATCGTTTTATAAATTTTGTTGATATTTTCAAAGAACCAGTTCCTGGTATAATTGACCTGTTGTACTGTGGACATTTTTGTTGTTGTTGTTGTTTTTATTTCTTTGTTTTTTTTTTCAGTTTGTGTATTATTTATTTCTGCTCTAACCATTATTATTCCCTTCCTTCTGCTGGGTTTGTGTTTGGTTGTTCTTTTTCTAGCTCCTTTAGGTGTAAGATTAGGTTGCTTATTTGGGATTTTTCTTGCTTCTTAAGGTAGGCTTGTATTGTTATAAACTTTATGCTTTGATCTGCTTTTGCTCCTTCCCAAAGGTTTTGGATCATTGCATTTTCATTTTCATTTGTTTCCATGTACTTTTATTTTTCTTCTTTTATTACTTGTTTCACCCATTAATTATTTACTAGCATATTATTTAACATCCATGTATTTGTGGTCTTTCCAGATATTTTCTTTTTCTTTGGTTGATTCTAGTTTTAGGATGTTGTGGTCAGAAAAGATGCATGGTATTATTTTGATCTTATTGAATTTGTTGAAACTTGTTTTGTGGCATAATTTGTGATCTATATTAGAAAATGTTTCATGTATATCTGAAAAGAATGTGTATTCTGCTGTTTTAGGATGGAATGTCTGGATGTATCTGTTAAATCTATCTGGTCCAACATGCCATTCAAAGCCATTATTTCCATGTTGATTTTCTGTTAGATGATTTACCCATTGATGTAAATGGGGTGCTAAAGTCCTCCACTATTATTATAATATTATTAATTAGTTATCTTATGTTTGTTATTAATGTTTTAGGTATTTGGTTGCTTCCATATTGGGTGCATAGATATTTATAATTGTATCTTTTTGATGGATTGTCCTCTTTATTATCATATATGGTCCTTTTTTGTCTCTAGTTATAGTCTTTGTTTTAAAATCTATTTTTCTGATATAAGTATTGCTACTCTGGTTTTCTTTTGACATCCATTTACATTAAAGTGTTTCTCCATACCCTTACTTTCAGTCTGTAGGTGTCCTTAGGTCTAACTAAGTCTCCTGTAGGTAACAGAGATTGGCCTTTTTTTTTTTTTTAATCCATTCTGTCACCCTATGTCTTTTGTTTGGAGCATTCAGTCCATTTACATTCAAAGTAATTATTGATGGATATGTATTTATTGCCATTTTATTACTTGTTTTGTGTTTTTTTTCTTTCTGAAGTTTTTCTGTTATCTTTTCTTCAATTTCTATCATTTATTGTTTGCTGGTTTTCTTTAGTGACATATTTAGACTTCTTTATTTTTTTGTATATATATTACTGGTTTTTTATTTGTTTTTACCATTAGGTTTGCATACAACATCTTCTGCATATAGCATTCTATATTAAGTCGATGGTCATTTATGCTGAACCCATTCTTACTCTTCTCCTCTACTCTCCATGTTTTAGATATTTGAGGACATATTTTATATCCTTTTATTTTGTGATTTCCTTGACTATTTTTTTATATAAATATTTACTTTCATGACTTTTGTGTTTTCTACCTTCATATTGTCACTTTGGTTTCTCCTTTTCACTCAAAGTACCCTTTGATATTTCTTGCAGAGCTGATTTAGTAGTCATAAACTACTTCAGTTTTTGTTTGTCTTTGAAACTCTTTATCTATTCTTCTATTGTGAATGATAGCCTTGTTGGATACAGTATTGGATACAGATTTTTCCCATTCAGTACTTTGAATATATCATCTCACACCCTTCTGGGTTGCCTAGTTTCTGCTGAACAATCTTCTGATAGCTTTATGGGATTTCTCACGTATGAAACTGTCCTCTTTTGTTTTGCTGCTTTTTAATTTTTTTTCTTTATCACTATGTTTTGTCATTTTAATTGCATGTCTTGGTGTGTATCTGCTTTTGTAGATTTTGTTGTGGATTCTCTGTGCCTCCTGGATCTGGAAATCCGTGTCCTTCCCCAACTTAGGATATTTTTCAGCTGTTATTTCTTCAAATAAATTTTCTGCCTCCCTTTTCTCTCTCTTCTTCTGGCATCCCTATAATACAAATGTTAATAAGTTTGATGAAGTCACTGAGTCAATAAGCCTATTTTCATTTTGCATAATTCTTTTTTGCATCTTTTTTCCATCTTGATTACTTTCCATTACTCTCTCTTATAGGTCACTAATTCATTCCTTTGCTTCTTCCAGCCTGCTGGTCATTCCATCAACCATATTTCTCATTTCTTCCCTTGAACTTTTTATCTCTGATATGTGCTTCCTTACTTCTGTGTTAAGGGTCTCAGTGATGGCTGCCACTCTTTTCTCAAGTGCCTTCAGCATCTTTATGATCATTACTTTAAGTTCTCTTTCAGGCCTGTTACATGTAACTATTTTCCTTATATCTCTGTCTCTGGTCTTGTCCTGTTCTTTCATTTTAGACAAATTCCTCTGTCTTCTCACTTTGTCTAAGTTTCTGTGCCTGTTACTCTGTGTTGGGAAGGTCACTACATCTCCTGTTCTTGAAGGTAATAGCCTTATGAAGAAGAGGTCCTGTAGTGCCCTGCTGTGTAGTGTTGCCTTTTCTCCAGTGCCTGAGACTTCAGAGAGTGTCTCCAATATGTGCTGTGTGCACTCTGCTGTTGTGTCCTGGCCACTTTATTTTTTAGGCCAGTCGTCTGCAGAGGCTCTCTTTGCCTATTGTGGGCAGTGTTTTGTTCTTGGCCTGAATATGTCAAGTTTGAACTAGGTGTGCTCCACTCTGCTTGTGAAACAAGAGTTGTTGACAATACTGCTGGAACAGAGGCCCCCAAAAATTCCTAGGTTGGGAGATGAGGTGTTAGTTTCTGTTTGGGCTGGTCTAGGGAAGGTGTCTTGCCTTACTGGGACTGAAGCTAGTGTCACTGGGAAGAGTGGTTCCCCTGCATACATGGCTTGTTGTAAGCAAATTTGGTATCTAGTGTGGGTGCTGTGCTGGCTCCTGTAGGTGACCATGTGCTTATGCTGAGAAGCAGAGGAGGGAAATGGCACCTGGCAGTTCCTTTGTCCCTGGAGGAGTCTCTTTGTGAATGCAAACTCTCTGGGAAACCTCAGAGATGAGCAAACAATCTCCCCTTTGTGTTCCTTAGGCACTATTCAGATCACTGTTTCCATGCTGTATGTCTGAGGGCTGTTTGCTCTGCCTTCTATCCAATAGCAGCTATAATGTCCTCCAGGTTCTCTCTGAGCCAGGCCTGCTGATCTTTAAAACTCCAGGCTTTAAGCTCTGCTTGTTGTAAGAACTCATGAAATTTGTTCTTTTCACTTACCAAGTGTGGGGATTCCTCCTCTCATTGTAGGCTGCCCTGTGTGCTAGTCTGTCTCTTGCCCTTCCCTAGGACCATGGCCTTCTCCCCAGAGTGGTGGCCACAATCCATTTTGTTCCCAATAGAAATCTCTGCATTTTCTACCTTATTTGATGTGTCTACTTCTCTACCATTAGTTGTGGAGTTTGTTCTGCCATTTTCAGGTCAATTTTTGGGGTATTTAAGATGATTTAGTCATCATCTAGTTGTATTTGTGGGTTTGAGGAAAGTCTAGGGTTCTCCTATTCTAAAAAAAATAATAATATTTATTTATTTTTCAGAGAGAGAGAGACAGAGTGTGAGTGGAGGATGGGCAGAAAGCGAGGGAGACACAGAATCTGAAGCAGGCTACAGGCTCTGAGCTGTCAGCACAGTACCCAACACAGGGCTCAAACTCATGAACTGTGAGATCATGACCTGAGCCGAAGTCAGACGTTTAACAAACTGAGCCAGCAAGGCACCCCTAGAGTCCTCCTATTCTGCTGCTATCTTCCAAACCCCCTCATCTTAACAATTTTAAGTTGTACTATTCAGTAGTATCAAATATATTTACATTGATATAAAACAGATATCTAGAGTTTTTCAGTCTGAAAACCTGAAGCCTTATCTTCATTAAACAACAGTTCTCCTCTTCCTTTTCTTCCCGAGGTCCTGGTAACCACCATACTGCATTCTGTTTCTAGGAATTTGACTAATTTAGATACTTCATGTAAGTGGAATTATATGGCATTTTTTTAATGACTGGTTTATTTCAGCAAGGATAATGTCTTCAAGATTTATCCATGTAATCATGAGACAGGATTTCTTTTTCCCTTTAAAGTTTGAATAATATTTTATTTCATGTATATATCACATTTTTTCATTTGTTGATAAATATTTGTGTTGCTTCCACCTCTTGGCTATTCTGAATAGTGTTGCTATGAATATGAGTTTGCAAATATCTCTTCAAGATATTTCTTTCAATTTTTTGCATGTATACCCCAAAGTAGGATTGCTGGATCATATGGTAGCTCTATTTTTAATTTTTTGAGAAATCTCTAGACTGGTTTCCATAGTTGTTTAACCATTTAAAAATCCTTCCAACAATGAACATAACCACACTAAAACTCATAATTTTCTATTTTTTATTCTATCCATCCTAATTGGCAATATGAGGTGATATCTCATTGTGGTTTTGATTTTCATTTCTCTGATAATTATGATATTGATCATATTGACATGCTTATTGACTATTTGTACATATTCTTTGGAGAAATGTCTATTCAAATTTTTTGCCCATTATTTAAATTGGGTTATTTGATTTTTTCGTTGTTGTGTTGTATAGATGCTTTATATATTTTGGATATTAACCCTTTATCAGATTTTTGATTCACAAATATTTTTCCTATTTCTATGTGCTGCCTTTTCATTCTGTTGATTGTGCTTTTCAATGCACAAAAGTTTTTAAGTTTCATGCAGTTCTATTTGTCTATTTTTGCTCTTATTGCCTCTGTTTTTGATGTCACAACCAAGGAATTATTGCCAAGTGAAATCTCATGAAGGTTTCTCTTTATGTTTTAGGTCTCTTATAGTTTTAAGTTTCATCCTTAGATATTTAATCCATTTTGAGTTAATTTTTTATATGATGTAAGATATGGGTCCAAATTCATGCTTTTTCATGTGGATATCCAATTTTTCCAGCATCATTTGTTGAACAGTCTGCCCTTTCTCCATTGAGCAGTCTTGACATCCTTGATGATGATCATTTGACCACATAAGCTGGAGATTATTTCTGGGCTCTCCATTCTATTCCATTGGTCTTTTTATCCATACCACACTATTTTTATTATTACAGCTTAATAAATTTTGAAGTCAGGAAGTTTGAGTACTCAAAATTTACTATTCTTTTCTAAATTTTTTTTGCTATTTGGAATCCCTTGAGATTATATATTAACTTGAGGATTTTAAAATAAATTTTATAAAAAATTCCATTTGAATGTTGATAGGGATTGTTTTGAATCTGTAGACAGCTTTGGGTAGTATGGACACTTAACTTTTCCAATCCATGAACAGAAGATACCTTTCTATTTATTTTTTGTCTTCTTTAATTCCTTTCAGCTATGTTTTATACATTTCATTATATTACTCAATTCCTTTATGTTTATTCCTAAGTATTTTATTATTTTTGATGCTATTGTGAACAGAATTGTTTTCCTAATTTCCTTTATGGATAATTCATTGATAGTGTGTAAAAATATAACTGATTTTCTTACATAGATTTTATATCCTGAAACTTTGCTAAATTTGTTTATTATTTTTGTTTGTGTGTGTGTGTGTGTGAAGTTTTTAGGATTTTCTACGTAAAAAAAATCATGTCATCTGCAAGCAAAGAGAATTTTACTCTTTCATTTCACATTTGGATTATTTTATTGTTATTTTTTTTCCTAATTGCTCTAGCTAGGACTACCAGCACTCTGTTCACTAGAAGTGGCAAAAGTGAGCATCCTTGCTTTGTTGCAGATATTAGAAAAAAAACTTTTAGTTTTTCACTATTGAATATAATGTTAGCTGCATACTTGCCATATATGACCTTTATTGTGTTGATATAAGTTCCTTCTCTACTTAATTAATTGAGAGTTTTTGTTATGAAAGATAGCGAATTTTATCAAATGTTTTCTTTTTCTGCATCGATTACAATGATCATATGATTTTTATCCTTCATATTGTTAGTGTGGTGACTCACACTGATTGATTTGCATATGTTGAAACATCCTTGAATCCCAGGAATAAATTCCGTCTTGTAATGGTTTATGATCCTTTTAATGTGCTGAATTCAGTTTGCTATATTCTGTTGACTATTTTTACATCCATGTTAGGGATATTGTCCCATACTTTTCAGTTCTAGTGGTGTCTTTGTCTGGCTTTGATATCATGGTGATGCTGGCACCAAAATGAGCTTGGAAGTATTACTTCTTCTATTTTTTTTTTTTTTTTTTAGTTAAGAAAGATTGGTATTAATTTATATTTGAATATTTGGTAGAATTCATCCATGAAGGCATCTGCTTCTGGGATTTTCTTTGTTCAGAGGTTTGTGATTTTTCCCTTTCAGTACTTTAAATATATCATGCCACTCCCTTCTGGCCTAAAACATTTCTGCTGAGAAATCCTCTGATAGCCTTATGAGGTTTCTCTTGTTGGTAACGTTCTTCTTTCCTTTTATTGCCTTGAATTTCTTTTTTCTTTATCACTACTTTTTGCTATTTTAATTACTATGTGTCTTAGTATGGACCTCCTTGGGTTAAATTTCTGGGAGTATCTCTGTGCCTCCTGGATCTGGGTACCTGTTTCCTTCCCCAAATTAGGGAATTTTTCAGATATTATTTCTTCAAATAAATTTTCTGCCTTTTTCTCTTCTTCTGAGATCCCTATAATGTGTATCTTATAACAATGAGTGGAGTCACCAAGTTCCTTAAGACTATTCTCATTTTGCATAATTTTTTCCTCCCCTTTGGTCACCTTGGTTACTTTCCATTACTCTGTCTTCCAGGTCATTAATTCATTCCTTTCCTTCATCTAGCTTGCCATTTATTCTACCAAGTGTGTTTTTAAGTTCACTTATTGTGTTCTTGATCTCTGATTGATTCATTTTTATCTCTGTGTTAAGGGTCTCACTAATGTCCTCTATTTTTTACTCGAATCCAATAAGTATCTTTATGGTCATTACTTTAAGTTCTATATCAGGCATATCACTTATATCCATTTGGCTTTGGTCTCTTGCTATGGTTTTTTCCTGTTCTTTCATTTGGGAGATATTTCTGTCTCCTCATTTTGTCTGACTTTCTGTGTCTGTTTCTGTGTGTAAGGAAAGTCAGCTACTACTTCTCTTACTCTTAATGATAATGGCCTTATGAATAAGAAGTCCTATAGTGTCTTGCAGTGGAGTGTTCCTTGATCCCCAGGCCCTGGAACTTCAGGGAGTGTCTTCTATGTGTGTTCCATGTGCTCTGAAGTTGAGTCTGAGTGTCTTTTTCCTTCAGTCCCATTGTTTGCAGAGGCTCTCTTTGCCTATTGTGGGTAGCAAGGTATGTGGTGATTGCTATGCAAAATAAGACCTGCTTCTGCTGCTACTGGAACTGTGGTCCTGCAAAATACATGCTTCAGGAGATGTGGTGTTGGCTAAGTTTTTGCCAGTCTTCTGGGGGAGGGTCCTGCAGCATCAGTACTCAAGGTAGCATGACTGGGAAGGGTGTATCTGCTGAAGTGTGTGTGGGGGAATGGGGCTCAGTGCAAGCAAATTATGTAAGGAGTGTCAGTGCCAGGCTGGTTCCTGCCTGTAGCCTGGTTCCTGAAGGTTGCTGTTGTTTATGCTGGGGGGGGGGGGGGGGCTGGGAAGGAAAATGGTGCCTTCCCACTCCTTTGTTCCTACAGGGGTCTCTTCATGATCCCTATCTCTCTGGGTCATGGTCTGAGATCAGCAAATCACTCTCCCTCCCATCTGCCCCCAGTGTTTTTTGACCTGGTGGTTCTACTGTGTGTCTGCATGGGCTATTTGTTGTGCTGTCTCTTTAAGGTCAGGAACCCTGCTTCCTAATGCTTTCCAGGCTCTTCCAGAGGTTGAACTTTGCAAGTTTTAAAATTACAAGGTTTAAGTCCTGCTGGTTTTAATAACTCATGAAATTTGGCCCCACTCACTTTCAAAGGCAAATAGTATGGAGATTTTTCCTGTTTATGGGCCACCAGGGGTGAATGTCTGTTTTCTACCTTTCTCCACACCACTGGTTCTCTCCTCACTGTGCATGGCCATAGTCCGTTTCACTCCCAGACCACATCTTCACCCTTCCTACCCTCGCTGATATGGCCTCTTGTCTACCTTTAGTTGTGGAGTTTGTTCTGCCAGCCTTTGTGTCATTTGCTGTGCTATTTACGCTGATATGGATATTATCTAGTTGTATCTGTTAGACAAAGGGGGCTTAGTATCCTCCTATTCACCATCTTCTCACCTGACCTCCCTAAAATTTAAAATTTTGTTCAACTCATTAGTTAAAGAGGCATCCAATAAGATGCTAATAGTGGTGCAAAAGGAAAATTGAAGAACAAAGATTTACACAGTCTAAGTGCTACTGAAACAAATTTGTATATAAATGCAAAATTAGTTCATATCCTACATAAAAATAAACTATAATATTTGTCTTTAACTTTTCTACTAGACAGAAATAAGTTGCATCTGGCTAGATAAAATTTTTGTGCACTGCCATGAACAGGAATTATTTGCATTGCTCTCAGACAATAATTATTTTCATTGTTATTAGTTTTCCACAAGTTAATTTCTATCTTTATAGAGACATAAAATAATCTAATCAATAGAATCAAAGGTACACCCATACCTAAATAGGTATTCCCCAGAAATTATGCTAGACCAGGAATCTGCGAACCCTAGTCCATTGGCCAAACCTGGCTCATTGTCTGTTTTTTTTATAAATAAAGTTTTATTGAAACGCAACTCATGCTGTGTTGTCCATAACTGCTTTTGCACTACATTGACAGAATTTAGTAGTTGTTACAGAGATTGTATGGCCCACAGAACCCAAAACATTTACTATTGTACCTCTTATAGAAAAAAAATTGCTGATTCCTACTCTGGACATTGTGCAGCACTCCATTGAAAAGATACCCAGTAATCTTTTTTGCCCCTTTCCAAAATTTGAATGAATGTTCTTTTAAAATGCTATGGATAATAAAATGAAGTGAAATTAGCAATGTCACAGCACACAAGTCAAAATACAAAAATACACTGAATCTCCATATAGTAGTATAAAATAATTGGAAAATAAGTATTTGGGACAGGAAGGTGGGTGTGGTTATAAAGGAGTAGCACAAAAGAGCCTTATGGTGATGGAACAGTTCTATCTCTTGATTGTGGTTATGGTTACATGAATCAATAAATGTAATAAAGCTGAATAGAACTGCAGACACACATGTGCTTGTAAAACTGGTGAAATATTAATATGTTCTGTGGATTATGCTAATTTAAATCTCCTGGTTTTGATATTATTCTGCTATTATTATACAAAATGTTACAATTAGAGGAAACCAAGAGACATGGTCATAGGAACATGCATTTGTTTGTAACTTACTGTAAATCTGTATTTCATTAAAAAACTATATATATGCCCACAAAAAGCAATATCCTTCACAAAAATAATTGTTCTTCAAGAATGTTTATAGCAGTTTCATTAGCAATAGGCAAAAATTGGGAAAAACGCAAATATTCACCTTCAGGAGAATGGATAAAGGAATTGTCCTATATTCATATAATGTAATACTATTCATCAATAAAAATAAATGAACTACTGATACATGTAAAACATCAATGAATCTCATATATATTATCTTGGGGAAAGAGCTAAACACAAAAGTGTACATAATGTATGATTAATATATACTTCCATAACAAGTTAAATAAAGAGTAAAAAATGATATGTGGTTACTTCTAGGTGAAAGTGTGGCGGTGGTATTGACTGGGGAGGGGCATAAGGAAACTCTCTGAAAGGATAGAAATGTTATGTATCTTGCTAGGGGAGTGGATTACATAGGCATGAATGTTACACACACACACACACACACACACACACACACAGTTCTCAGTGGTATATTTTAGACTTGAACGAATTATTGAATATTTTGAACATAATGGAAAACAGTATTTTTATAGTTGAGAATAGAGGTACAAATACACAAAGGGAGAATAGTAGAATATGTTTTTTTTTTAATTTGTACATATACCTCTGTTGCTTATATGGGCCTAGAAGCAATTCCACACCAATAGCAATGGACACAACTAGGGCCCAGATTTGTCTTCTATTTAAATGACCATCACTCCTTGGAGAATGACTGGTTACAGCACAAAGACACAGAAAGTACAAGATGAGCCTGGAATATCTTATTGTTCCAAAAATAAGTGAAGTACCCAGAGAATGATAGAGACATATCAAAATGAAGCAAGATGTAGCTAAAAGAATTTTCCATAGGCCAAATCTGGAATAATTTGAAAATTCAAACTAGTGAGGCGACTGGGTTCTAATAAGAATCTATGAATCAGTGTGGATAAAAATCAATCAATAAATGAGTGAGAAGGAAAGGCTATTTCCTATATTATAGTGCAAACTAATAAATTAGAATGATAGAGAAAATCATCAAAAATGCTAAAATTATTAGGAAAAATTTGCTGAAGAACAGGATATTTGCATAATTTCAACACATGTCTTCATATATTATTCATTAATTTTAAGTGAAAGAAAAGTAAATTTATAGTGTAGAAACTTGATATCCACTACTTTCACTAATGACCAGTGATGATGCATATCATTATCATGTATTAACTTATATGATGCACTGTTAAGGATATATCACCTCTGTAATATTTCTGCCAAAGTGCTTAACTTGAATACATCCATGAGGACCCATCTGAAACACTAAAATTTCGGAACATTCTATAAAATAATTGCCCTGTATTTTTAAAAAATGTCAAGGTCATATAAGGTAAAGAAATGCAATGAGACTATTCCAGATTAAAAGATACAGATAAGTAAATGTTATGTTTGATCTTGATAGAATCTTGGACTAAGACAAATAGACATAAATCTATAAATATCCTCCACCTGGGACAATTGACACAATGCATTATGGTTACATGAGAGAATGTGTTTTTAGGAAAAAACATACTATAATATTTAGGGACGAAGTGGTACAATGTATCTACATTGACTCAATCTTTCTCCCAGTTAAAAAATTAAATAAATAATAAAGTGCATGTGTGTGTGTGTGTGTGTGTGTGTGTGTGTGTCTGTGTGTGTGTGTTTGGAGAGAGAGAGAGAGCAATTGTAAACAATCCGTGAATCTAGATAAAAACTGTACAGAAATTTTAATACTATGTTCAAAGATTTTCTTTAAGTGTGAGATAATACAAAAATAAAATAAAGTCAAAAATACACAATGCTTGCTTAACTGTTCAAAGATTATATTTTTAGGCATCAAAACTTCTATAACAATAGTGTGCAAATGGAAGAATGGGAAGAGCGTAAGAAACAGATTTCCCTCTTCCAGAAAAACCCTAAAAGGCATTTTTATTATTCCCCCCTGATACATACATAAACGGTTTGGTGCATAATAAGCACTTAAGAGGCCCCTAAGTGACTCAGTCAGTTGAGCATCTAACTCTTGAACTCAGCTCAGGTCATGATCTCATGGGTCATAAGATTGAGCCTTGCATTGGGCTCTGTGCTGACAGTGCAGAGCCTGCTTGGTAGTCTATCTCTCACTCTGTGCCCCTCTGCCACTTGTGCACTTTCTCTCCCTCTCTCTCCCTCTCTCTCAAAATAAAGATACTTTACAAAATAGGCACTTGAGTACATGTAAGCTATCGATATTATTACAAGTCTTCAACTACCAGATTTCTTTTCATCACCTATATAGTTGGCCTGAAATAAGTGCTGTCTGCCTCTAGCTTCCTCATTTATCTCCTAAGGAGAATTTTATGGTCTTATTAAATTGTATTGTCTCAGTGCTCCTTTTGTTATTGCTAAGTAACAAAACACATCAAACTTAGTGATGTAAAACAATCAGCATTTTATCTTCATGGATTCTGTGGGTCTGGAGTTAGGAAGGAACAGAATGGGTGGGTAGGGGGCGCCTGGGTGATGGCTTGGTCAGTTAAGCATCTGGTTCTTGATTTCAGCTCAGGTCATGATCTCACAATTTGTGGGTTCAAGCCCAGCATCGTGCTGTGCACTGCTTAGGATTCTCTTTCTCTCCCTTTCTCTCCCTCTCTGCCCACTCTTTCTCTCTCCATACTCTCTCTATATATATAAAAATAAATAAACTTAAAAAAAAGAACAGAGAGGGAACAACTTGTCTCTCTGCTGTATAATATTCAGGACCTAAAGTCCTGAAGTTCAACAAGATTAGCAGGCTTGTTGTGATTTGACAGTTGTGGACTGGTATCATTTGAAGAACTGTTCACTCACATGTCCTACAGTCAATGTGAGCACCTACATGTGGCCTCTCCATGTGGATTGCTTTCCTCACAGCATAGAAGACTCTGAGTAGTCAGACTTTTCTGGCTCAAGGCTGCAGACAGGAATCTTCCAAGAACAAGGTGGAAGCTGCACTGCTTTTTTTTTTGTCCTCACCTCTGAATTCAAGAAGTCTTGCAGCTCCTCTTCTGCAGCATTATATGGGCTACAAGGAAATAAGAATCCCATGTAGATTCAAGAGAAATATACATAGACTCAACCTCTAAATAGGAGCAAAATCAAGTTTACATTGTAGAAAAACATGTGCTATGGGAATTATTACTTCAGCATCTTTGGAAAATACAATCTATCACACCAGTTCTTTCACATTTCAAAGAAACCATTCATCTGCTTCAGATTATTTGCCCTTCTCACCATTTAAAACTATTTCCTTTTTAATTTTACTAAAAGATTCCAGAAAAGCTATTTGCTAAAAACTAACTCTATACTATTACTGCTAGCTATATTAATTCTACAAAAATCTATCTCAAAAAATTTGGTAACAGTGACCAAAACAATTTAAATATATTGAGTCCATGATAAGTGCATTATTTTAAATCAGAAATATATTTCCATTCTATTGAATATGAATCTCTGGGATGGGATTTGCCAGTCTATGATTTAATAGCCTTTCTAGCAGTACCTGGGATCTTGTTAGAAATGCAGAATATTAGTCCCCACCCCACCCAACTAGATCTCCTGAATCAGAATCTGCATTTTAACTAGATCCCAAGTGATTAGTATGTACTTTATAGTTTGCTAAGCCTGGCTTAAGTAATTCTAATGGTCTTACAGGTGTGAAAAACAATCCTTATAAAAGCAATATTTATCAGAATGTGGTTGACTAGGACCATTTGTAGCAGAATTATTTACAGAAGCTCTATAAATTGAGGCCCTAGAATTTATATTAAGCCCCTCCCCACCCAAGTGATTCTTATACTAATTGTTGAGGTTTGAGAACCACTTCTCTAAAGAAGTAGGACTTGGGGCGCCTGGGTGGCTTGGTCGGTTGAGCGTCCGACTTCGGCTCAGGTCATGATCTCACGGTCCGTGAGTTCGAGCCCCGCATCAGGCTCTGTGCTGACAGCTCAGAGCCTGGAGCCTGTTTCAGATTCTGTGTCTCCCTCTCTCTCTGCTCCTCCCCTGTTCATGCTCTGTCTCTCTCTGTCTGAAAAATGAATAAACGTTAAAAAAAAAAAAAAAGAAGTAGGACTTACTACATCACTCTAAAGCAGTATTCTCAGTGTGGACATTGCACCAGCAGCATTAGTATCACCTGGGAACTTAGAAATGCTCATTTTCAGATGCCACTCAGACCCACTGAATCAGGAACTCTAGTGGTGGGGTAATGTTTGTTTTAGCAAGCCTGCTTGGTGTTTCTAATGCACACTTAAGTTTGAGGACCATTGCACTAAAGTATAGACAATGTTCCCAGAAATGACTAACATAGGATTATTAGCTTATCAGACATGGGTTTGTCATGTTGCTGACACTAAAGGACTTCACTCAGTTTATATCTTAATTACTTTAGCTAAGAAATGTGAAAAATTATTTGGTATCATGTCAGTGCTTTCACAGGAAGATACATTTATTGATTTGTTGATATTTCAGCAAAGTACTTTTATTTCAATTTTTATTTAGAGTACAATTTTGTTTTTCCATGTTGGCACATGTACCTCATCAACATTAAATAGCATATAATACAAACAACACCCAGTGCTCATCCCAAAAGGTGCCCTCCTCAATACCCATCACCCACCCTGCCCTCCACCAATTTGACAGTAAATTTCATATATTAAAAAATAAAAAAAAATAAAAATAAAAAAATAAAAAAATAAAAATAAGGGAGTTATCAAGCCGTGAAAAGAAAAAATAAATAAATAAATAAATAGCATATAATATTGCATATGATCCATTTCTATCATACCATTTACCATTACTGAGAAGTGATAAGTGTAACACTTTCAAATCATATACAGGTGACTAGTAGCCCACCTGTATCTGCTGTCTACCAACTGTTTAGCTGTCATGGGTATAAGAGCTTATCTGATAGCCTGAATAGACTCAATGTAAAGGAAAGGAACAGCTGGGAAGAGTGGAATCTCAAACTATTGCTCCATCAGTTGAAACAGCTGTGATCTACAGCCTGCCAGGAAAAGCTTAGGCAAGCTTTGAAGAGAGGAAAAAAAAAAAAAAAAGAAATAAGATACAACTTATGCCCCTCTAAGCTGGTCCCATTGGATATGACAGAATGATTATAAAAAGACCCAAGATTATATATATATATTATATATATTATATATATATATATACATATATATATAATTTGTATATATATAATATATACAATATATATACAATATATATTATATAAGATTATATATATATAAGATTATATATATATATATATATATATATATCTGGAGATATAGTTTACAAAGAAGTGCAACAGTTTGAAGAAATTAAATACAGTTTTAAGGAAAAGAGATCCTGCCTCTATGCCCCTACTGTGTATGTACTATGACATCATTATAATATTTATCTATATATTTCCAGACTTTAAGGAATTTTTGCTGTTCTGCATTAACAGTGTATAGATAACCAGTGTGAGTTTGCTTTTTGACTGATAGCTAGTATTATGCTCAAAATTCTGTGTGACAGATATGCCTGGGATGGAAGACATTATTTGAATATTTGATAGAAACCTGCACAACAGTGTGATATAGTCTAGGTATGGCTATCAAATAAAAATGAAACGGATGGTAAGATACACATTTTGTAAAACTAAACATATGTGCATTGAAAAATGACTGGAAGGAAATATAGCCAGATGTGAATAAGAGTTCACATTGTGTGTGAACTGGGTGGTGTCTGGGTAGTGAGATTATGCTAATTTAGTCTTTCCACTTTTCTTGTTTTCCAAGTTATCTATAATAAAAATGTATGACAAAGTATCACTTCTTATAATTTCAAAATATGATTTAGTTTGGCTTAGTGAAAAGGGGGACTGAAATGGTAGACATTTTACTACAGCTAAATTAGGTGCAGTGCCTTTGTTAAGTGTAGACCAGCAACAATGGTTATTACCTGGGATGTTAGAAATGCACCCAAGACCTACTGAGTCAGAATATGCAGTTTTACAAGATTCCCAGGTGATGTCTGTGCACAGAAACTTTGGAGAAGCATTGAGGTAGAGTATTAGTCTCACTAGACTTAGGTAAGAGAATCACCCATGCTAAATATGTTAAATTACTATAGTATCAGGTATTGACTTCAAACAGATTGTACTGAAACCAGAATTTTCATAATGGGCCAGTCTACCTAATTTAAATGTTACCTCTACATAAAAATACATAGGAAAAGGAAATTCGAGTCTGTAATAGAGGAAAATTATTAAATAGGGAAAATGAGATCAAACACAGATTATTTCTCTTTAAGTTTTCTTTCCCACTAACATCACTTTGAATTGCGGTTATTCAGTATCTGGAAATAAAATTTGCTAGTAACCAAAATCGATGGTAAACTTATGTATACAGCAGGAATTCCTATTATGCCCTTCCTGTCTTCAGTTTGCAGGGAAACTAGTTGTACAAAAGCTTGGATTATAATTATTAAAGCTGGTATATTTTCTAATGGCCACATCTATTCAAGAATCATTTGTACTTGTTAATGTGTTTTATTTTCAAAGTGTGATGTATAGCAAGTTCAGACTACTGTTTTTTCATAT
This sequence comes from Panthera pardus, assembly GCF_024362965.1. Lineage (NCBI taxonomy): Eukaryota > Metazoa > Chordata > Mammalia > Carnivora > Felidae > Panthera > Panthera pardus. Next base: position 51,136,271 of record NW_026526843.1, on the reverse strand, counting down.
GACTCATGCCTGTATTATTTCTCTTTTTTATGGTCTTCTATATGCTGTTAACAAATGTAATGTTTCAATTTCACTAAAAATATTTTATTCAGTAAATATTTCAGAATCCTAATGGGTGATACATATGCTACTTTAAAGAAGCCAGTTCACAAATAAATTCAATATTTACATAGGTTGTTAGGAAAGAAGGTGTATTGCTATTTCTAATTTTTGTGGTAGTTAATTACTTCCTCTCCTCCATTTTTCATTCTGTGTGTGCATGTATTTGTATGTGGGACTTATAAGAGAAACAAGGAAAGCATCATAATGTGTAGCCTCATACAGTATTTCTCCAGTTTAATGTGCATGTGAAGTGCCTGGTAAATATGTTAAAATCCAGTTTCTGAATATTTCCTTAGCAAGGTCAGAGTGTAAGGAACCCAGGAAAAAATGAAATAAAACAAAGAAATAAAACAGAAGAAAAACAGTCCAGCTAATTGATCTTGAGTAACTTACTTCAATACTATGATTACTTCAATTCTTGGATTTCATAATCTATAAAGTTGGTCTAAAAACTGTGAAGATTTAAAAAACACAATAATGTTTGTAAAGCACCCAACACATGGGAGAACCTCTTTTTAGCAGCTCAGGCAACCCTCTCAAAATATGGTCTCATTATTGCAGAAGACAAAATTCAATTTGAAGATCCCTTGTTCTATTTAGGTCAAAAATTAGTACAAAATTCAATAATGCCTCAAAATGTTCAAATTCATAGAGATGCCTTGCATACTTTGAATGATTTCCAGAAGTTATTAGAAGACATTAACTGGTTATATCCTACTCTAGGTATACCTACTTATCAACTGACTCATCTTTTTGATGTACTTAAAGGGTATTCCAATTTAAATAGCCCTAGAAAATTAACTCTGGAAACATCCCAAGAATTACAATGGATTGCACAAAAAATTGTTTCCAGTCAGCTTACTTGAATTTGACTCCTCGCTATCTGTTTCCTTGTTAATTTTACCATCACCTCATTCTACTACAAGAGTACTTTGGCAGGCTAATGGAATGATATAATGGATATTTCTTTCCAACAAAGCTTTTAAAAATTATCTACATATTTAGACAAAATAGGTATGTTAATTTTTAAGGGTCAGGAGAGGCTTAAGGAATAACAGCCCAAGACCCTGAGACAATTATAGTACCTCTATCTCATGCACAAATATCCATGCCATATCAGTAATGCATTTCATGACAACTTGGAGTTGCAGATTATATAGTTCACATAGACAACCATTATCCTAAATCCAAATTAATTGAATTTATCAAAACCACCTCCTTTATCATGCCTTGAATTGTACAATCAGTACCTGTAAATGGACCTAATGATTTTATAGATGCCAACAAATCCTGTTATTCTGCATATTATGGTCCTACTTCTAAATGTGTAAAATCCCTATGTGCTTCAGTAAAAAAGGCTGAACTCTGCCATATTTTTATTAGGTAAGAATGTTTCCTCCTCCATCAATATCTTAATGGATTCAGCCTATTCTAAACAAGTGAAAATTTGGGAACCATTAATATTTATTCAGATGGCTCAGAATTGTCTGACTTATTTTTTCAAATCCAACATTGTCTCCAACACCGATCCCATCCTATATACATTACTCACATAGGATCTCATTCTGGCCTCCCTGGCCCCTTGGCAGAAGGAAATGCTACAGCAGATTCCTTATTGGCAACTCCTGTTATTACAGCACAAGATTTTCGCAGTCTGACTCATCTTAATGCTAAAGGCTTAAGTAAACGCTTTTCTATTTCCCTTAAACAAGCTAGAGAAATTATCAAACACTGCCCCACTTGAGGGCCTATTGTCATTCCTCCATACTCTCACGGAATTAATCCCAGAGGTCAACAACCTAATGATTTATTGTAAATGGATGTTACTCATGTTCTGCAATTTGGTCGCCTTGCATATGTACATATATCAATAGATACATATTCTGGTTTTATATGGGCTACACCTTTATCAGGAGAAACAATGGCCCATGTTATTCAGCACCTTTTAAAAGCATTTGCCACGATGGGACTTCCCCGGGATCATAAAACTGACAATGGCCCGGCTTATACTTCTCACATTTTTCTTATATTTTGCCAAAAATGGGGCATTCATCATACTACAGGCATTCCTTATAACCCACAAGTTGAAGCTATTATTGAACGTGCTAATCTTACATTAAAGATTATGTTACAAAAACAAAAACAGGGGGATATAGCCTTGAATCCAAAGTATCAATTAATGAACGCACCATTTACACTTAATTTTTTGGATTTAAGAGGTGAACAAGAGCTCACTGCAGCTGAAAAACATCAGACAGTCTCTAATACCAGATCCCTTTCACAACCAATATTTTGGGAAAATGATAATAACCAATGGTGCCTGGGTATGTTAAATTGTGGGGTCGAGGATTTGCTCTTGTATCTACAGATAACGGAAATATCTGGCTCCCAGCTCAGCAATAAAACCCACAATATGAACAGATGGGCGAAGAGAAAGAGTCGATAATTTTCAACCACTGGAGAAAGATAGGGAAGAATTAAGCCTGAAACGAGAAATAAAAAGAAGAGCCGAAAAAACAATGAAAGCCAAACCTCCGACATGGGGACAGATGAAGAAGATGACTCTAGAAGCAGAACAGATCCTCCAAAAAATAGGAAAACCTAAGACTTCTACTATTCTGTTTATTGCCATGATGCCGGTTCTTACTTTAACCATGAGTCCTAAAGAGAATCACACATATTGGGCTTATATTCCAAATCCACCTCTTAATAGATTAATTACATGAGATGATCCCTCTTTCCCAGTTTGTGTAAATGAGTCAGTCTGGTTGCCTGGACCTTATGATAATAGAGCCCCATTTAAACCAGAAGAAGAAGGAAAAGTAATCCCTAAGTATTCTGTAGGTGCAGATGGGCCACCTATATGTTTTGGAACAGGTGAACACTGTGTTACATTTCGTTCACAGGCATGGATAGCAAAAACACCCAATGGGACTAATATCTCTGTATTGTACTTATTACAGGGAGTCTCCATGAGAAGTCAAAGAATTACATACGACCATCCTCCTAAATTGTCTTGAGGTCAGTTAAGAAAGATTATAAATCCTGAGGAATGGGTTAATTGGGAACTCTGTAGAGGAGAGGTTGGTAGAGTTCTTCTTAATACTTCCAAAGGAAGTGTCATTAATTAGGCCTCTGTAGGCTCTGCTCGGACCAAATACTCGAAAAGAGAGCTCCGATAGCGTTGATATCAAGACGACATAATTTCAGACATAACATCTGAACCCATTATATGGCATGAAGGAGGGATGACTCCCCCCCAGCCCACGTTTACCCGATGGGCCAGTTCATTCAGAACTTTGGAAAATTGGCACTGGATTATTAGTCATGGCCACTTGGAAAGGCCACTTAATGAATTTTTCAAATAAATTCTCCATCTCTTTTAGATTAAATGCGACTCATAAAATTGAAGCATGTGTCAGACTTCCTTTTCTGTTTATGTTAGGCATGCCTCATTGGGACCCTGATAACAATCTTCTTACTTGCCATAATTGTTCTTTTTATACTTCTCTTAATTCAACTATTTCTTTTAACCAGGAAAAACAAAGTTTATATATCTTTAAGACACGTAATGGGGTTTGGATGCCTGTAGTCATGGATTGGTCTTGGCAACACTCCCCTGAAATGTATCTCATAGATGAAATATTGAAACGTGTCTTACACTGCACCTGATGGTTTGTAGCTTTACTGGTAACTGCTGTACTTGGGATTTTAGCTATTACAGCTACAGCAGCAACAGCTGGTTTTGCACTACATCAGACTGTACAAACCACCCACTTTGTACAAAACTGGCATCCAGATTGAGAAAGCCTATGGAACAGCCAATGCCTGATTGATAGCCTAATAGAGAGCCAGTTATCTGACTTGCAACAAGCTGTGCTTTTTCTAGGAGATCAATTGATTAGTTTACAACAACAGATAAGCTTCAATGTGATCGGAACATAACCACCTTTTGTGTCACCTCCCTCCCCCATGTATATAATCAATCTAAGATAGCATGGGACCTGATGCGTTGACACCTTCTTAATCAAAGCAATACCCCTGCTGATATAGCTCAATTGCAAAAGGACATTTATGAAACATTCAAAAATAAACTTGAGATGATTTCTGGTGCTCCTTCTCTATCTGAGATAACTAATCGAATCTAGGAATTGAATCCAATGAGTTATATAAAACCCTTAAGCTTTTCTGTGATTGGTATTTTTACATTAATCTTTGTCTTATTACTTTGCATATACTTAGTCTGGAGAAGAGGACAGCAATGAAGCCGAGAACATGCCTCAGGAGCCTCTGTCTTTGCCCTCCAGCTTTGCCAAATGAAAGCAAAAGGGGGAGATGTGGGAGATGCAGGAAAGAAGTATCAAAGGAAAAGACTTCAAAAGGGAAGGGCTGGAGAAGGTGTAAGGACTTAGGACATGTTTGCACAGTTGAACACAGCTGCAGCTCGTAAGGAACCCCTAGAGCCATTAACATTGTCCAGGGCCAGATCCTCCTTCACACCTGACCCTTCCTAGTGTTATAGAAACCAATTAACTCAAAATTCAACCTTGAAAAGCTAAACCATTAGATTGATTAATACACTTGCTTAGCTGACTTTATACACATAGTCTTTAGCAATTATCCTAATAAAAAGAAGCTTCATTCTGGAATCTGGGGCCTCATTCTGACTCGAGTATGAGGACCTTCACTTAACTGCACTTTGTTTGCAGACTCATCTTTTGAGACTCCGGCCATACTCCTTGCAACAATAACCCATTATTTTCTAAGCCAAATTAAATCTGACCTGAAGTCCCATTTATGGGGGCCATGTAAAAGATTTAATACAGTTCTCCCTTTCTATTCCACAGTCTTGTGGCATGTCAGTAGGTTTTTTTGCAATTTGAAAAACTCCCTCAGTGACTTGGTCTGGAAGGTTTCCTGCTGATGTGATTATTAGCCAAGCCTTCCTTTCCCATTGGGTGGGGATGGTGGTATCACTTCTTTGACTGACTTGGGCACAGGTTTTGAGACTGGTATAGAAGGTCTAGCACATTTGTTCTCTATATGGAACTCACCTGAGTTTCCATTTTTTCCACCTGACTCTCAAGTCTTAGCATGTGTTCCAGCTATCTGGGGACCAAAAAAGGCTCACTTTTCCAGTCTTGGGGACTTTATCATAGACCCAAGGTCACCTAATTGGCCCACCTATATCTCTCTAAGTACTTTTTTTCCTCCTGTTTCCAGTGGACCTTTAGAGACATGTGTGTTACTCTCTCCAGTGGGAGATTGGGATAGGAAGTACTGAAATGTGTTATTCAAATTACTTGATAGCATTAGTGTCATGATCAAAGAACAACTGCTCCTATCACTGCAAAATGAGTATATGATCCATGTTACAGTCCATAGTTGATTAACAAATCATGTGGACAGACATTGTCTTAGACTACAACCTATTCTAGACTAATCTTCTCAAGGTATGGCTCCATTGCATCACTCCCCTCCTTTAAAAATTAATGGTTTCTTATTGACTATTAAATAAAATATAATTTTTGGACCAACATAGTCTCATGCAACAGTCTTAACCTACTCTTTCAGTTTTCTGCCCAGTCAATACTCCACACTCAGATAAAACTGGACTGTTATCTGAACATTCTGTTTTTTTTAACAGTATCACTTGCATGCCTTTGTAACTGAACTTAAGGAGTTTGCCACTTGGGATGCATTAAATTGAACACAACCCAAGGAAGTATTGATAGCAAAGCATTTTTATTACTTGCCACAAGTAAGGAGGCAGGGAGATAGCTCTCAAAACACTGTCTCCCCTTTGGGTTAGTGCATGAAGCTTTAATTCAGTGTGCTAGGGAGACAGGGGTAGGAATCCAGAGACATTAAATAACTTACATATTTTCTGTTACTTAGGCACTTCAGTTCAACTGCACATGTCTACCATGTCAGCATGCTAGTGTGTACATTGTATATTCAAAACTATGGTGGAAAACTCCACCCACTGGAGGAGATCTTAGTATTATAATGAGCTAAAGGTATATTGAGGGTAACTCTTGGGGCTTCTGCTCAGGTCCTCATGTCCCATATGCTTCTACCTGGTTCATCATATGGATATCCAGTGGAACACCTGGCCATATATCTCCTTAATGGGAGCTACTTATTCTGCAAAACTGACACACACTTTCCCTCCTTTTTCCCCTTTCCCCTCCTCCCTACTGCCAATCTGAAGTGAGTCTCCCTTGTGCCCCAAGGAACACCTTTGCTCCTGTTTTTCTGACAGGAATACCCTCCCTTTGTGTCTGCCTATGGAGATCCTGTTCATCACTTGAAGTTCAATCCAGGTGCTATTTCTTTCAGTGATTCCTTTCTGACTCCTTTAGTTTGATTTTATTTCTTTCACTTTTGAACACCAGTACATTTCATTTGTCCCTGTCTTTTTATAAATCTCATATTCTGCCTTACACCATGGTTATTTGTATTTTTGCTCTAGTTTTTCAAGTAGACTGCCCATTTCCTGAGGGCAGGCTCTGTGATCAAGGGCCAAAAAAACTCCTAGCATAGTGCCTTAAATGCTAGACACTCAACAATTAATTTCAAAATTAGTAGATCATATCCCAAGCTTTTTTGGCACAGACATTGTGTTCTTTTTCTTTCCACAGTGCCTGGAGATGTTTTGGGCTATACCTGTTTTTACACATGTGAATTTCTTTCTCCAACAGTTCTTAGACCTTGGCCTCCTGCAGAGTAAACACATATCAAGCTATTTATTCCTGGTTGTTTTAGTTTGAGTTTGTCTTGTAGTTTGTTTTCTGATCTATTACTAACAAACCATTTATTCGTCCCTTTTGCTATGCTTTCCTTAGAGTTAAACTATATTGAAATAGAAGAGGTAACTCTAGACTCCACATTAAAAAAAAAAACAAAACAACTAATGTTTATTTATTTTTGACAGAGAGAGAGAGAGAGAACATGACGGGGAGGGGAAGAGAGAGAGGGAGACACAGAATCTGAAGCAGGTTCCAGGCTCTGAGCAGTCAGCACAGAGGCTGACACGGGGCTCGAACCCACAGACCGTGAGATCATGACCTGAGCTGTAGTCAGATACTCAACGGACTGAGACACCCAGGCGCCCCTAGACTCCAGTTTTTTAACTTTTAAAAAAGTTGATATAAACTCTAGGCACCACAAGAATAATTCCTAAGTACACAAGTCAACTAAATAACACTGTAAGCTTTTTATTTAAAAAGTGGAAGGGAGAGTTCTGTTTGCACACTATAGAACTTTCAGTGTTGTGACATTAACCACTCTAACAGTTTGCTTTGTACAAAACTAAAAGTCACATGTCACAAACTTAATAGACTGAAAAGGAAGGAGGAAGAAAGAGAATGTTAAATATAATTATTAGGCAAAAACTCACCTAATGCAATGAGATAATGAATATCTATGATCATGTAGAAACAGAACCCCTGGTGAGAATGAGACAGTGTTAAATGCATGCTAAACAAATAATAAGTACAGAATATTGATTTAATATCATTTTAAAATACACCTCTATGATGTCAAATGAGAATCTAAACATGAGATATTGTTAACATATAATACAGGGAGTCAAGACACCTGTTTTTTAAAATTTTTTTAAATGTTTTACTTATTTATTTTTTGAGAGACACAGAGATAGCACGCATGTGCACGTGGGGGAAGGGCAAAGAGAGAGAGGGAGACAGAGAATCTGAAGCTGAAGCAGGGTCCAGGCTAGGAGCCATCAGCACAGAGCCCATGTGGAGCTCAACTTACAAACAATGAGATCATGACCTGAGCCACAGTTGGATGTTTAACCAACTGAGCCAACCAGCCACCCCCAAGGGCCTTGTTTAGAACCATAATTACATTGCAAACCCAGAGGCCCATTATTTCAGTAATGAAAAACTTATTTACATATTCTAGATAATATATCCATTTAAAATAATTTAATTTATTTCATACAACTGTTAATATCTATAGGGAAATGCTCAGGATTAGAAAATATTTAAATCATCAACTGCACTGAAAGAAGCCAGTAAAATATTATTGGTCTCAATCTAATTCAAAAACAGATTTCCCTTTTTGGTCTAATTCCTTATAAATTGAAGTAATAGAAACAAAACAAACAGTAGGACAGGTCAACAAAACCAAGAGTTGGTTCTTTGAAAGAATTGATAAAACTGATAAATGCCTAGCCAGACTTATCAAAATTAAAAGAGAAGGGAATTAAATAAATAAAGTCAAGAATGCAAGAGAGGAGATCACAACAGGCACCACAGAAATAGAAACAATTGTAAGAGAATATTATGCGAAACAATTTGCCCACAAATTGGACAATCTAGAAGAAATGGATAAATTGCTAGAAACATATAAACTACAAAAACTGAAACAGGAAGAAATAGAACACATAAATAGACTTATAATCAGCAAAGAAGTTGGATAAGTAATAAAAAAAATCTTCCAAAAAACAAAATTCCAGAGCCAGATGGCTTCCCAGGGAAATTCTATCACAAATTTAAAGAAGATTTAATACCTATTCTTCTCAAACTGCTCCAAAAACTAGAACTGGAAGTAAAATTTCCAAATTCATTCTACCAAGCTAGCATTACCTTGACTCCAAAACCAGCAAATACCCCACTATAAAGGAGAATTACAGGCCAATATCCCTGGGGAATATGGATGAAAAAATTCTCAACAAGATAGTAGCAAATCAAATCAAACAGTACCATAAAAGAATTATTTAACACGACCAAGTAGGACTTTTTCCTGGGGTGTAAGGGTAGTTCAATATTGACAAATCAATGACCATGATACATAATATTAATAAAAGAAAGGATAAGAAGCATATGGTCTTCTCAATAGATGAAGAAAAACCATTTGACAAACACTTAATCCAGACTTGATAAAAAACCCTCAACAAAGTAGGGATAGATGGAAAATACCTCAACATCATATAGGCCATATATGAAAGACCCACAGATAATATCACCCTCATTGGGGAAAAACTGAGCATTTCTTCTACAATCAGAAACAAGAGAGGGATGTCCACTCTCACCATTGTTATTTAACATAAAATGGAAAGTCTTATCCTCAGAAATCAGGTAACACAAAGAAATAAAAGGCCTTTAAATCAGCAAGGAAGAAGTCAAACTTTCACTATTCACAGACAACATGACATTCTATGTATAAAAGCTGAAAGTCTCCACCAAAGAAATTCTAGAACTAATACATGAATTCAGTAAAGTCATAGGATATAAAAATCAATGTACAGAAATCTGTTTCATTTCTATACACCAATAATGAGGCAGCAGAAAGAGAAATCAAAAAATTGATCCCATTTGGAAATGCACCAAAACTAATGATATCTAGGAATAAACCTAACTAAATAGGTAAAATATCTGTAGTCTGAAAACAAGATCTGTATAGTCCAAAAACTATAGAACACTTATGATTGAAATTGAGGAGGACCTAAAAAAATGAAAAAATATTCCATGCTCATGGAATGGAAGAAAAAACATTGTTAAAGTGTCTGTACTACCCAAAGCAAGCTATCCATTTAATGCAATCCTTATCAAAATACCACCAGCATTTTTCACAGAGTTGGAACAATCTTAAAATTTGTATGGAACCATAAAAGACCCTGAATAGGCAAAAAAAATCCTGAAAAAAGAAAGGGGAAGCTGGAGGCATTGCAATTCCAGACTTCAAGTTATATTACAAAGCTATAGCAATGAAGAAATTATGGGTGGCACAAAAACATACATAGACCAATGAAACAAAATAGAAAACCCTGAAATGTTCACACAACTACATGGTCAACTAATACTTGACAAAGCAGGAAAGAATATCTAATGGGAAAAAGCCTCTTCAATAAATGGTGTTGAGAAAAGGGGACAGCAACATGGAAAAGAATAAAACTGGACCACTTTCTTTTTTTTTTAATATAATGTATTGTCAAGTTAGCTAACATACAGTGCATACAGTGTGATGAATGGATAAAGAACATGTGGTATATAAATACAATGGAATACTACTGGGCAGACAGAATGAAATATTGCCATTTGTAACAATGTGAATTGAACTGGAACATCTTATGCTAAGTGAAATAAGCAGTCAGAGAAAGATATATGTTTTCACTCATATATGGAATTTGAGAAACTGGACCACTTTCTTACACTACACATAAAAATAAATTCAAAATTAAAATAAATAAATACATGAATGAATGAATGAATGAATAAATAAATAAATAAATTCAAAATGAATGAAAGACCTAAACTGAGACAGGAAACCATCAAAATTCTTGTAAAGAAGACAGACAGCCACTTCTTTCATCTCATCTGTAGGAACTTGGTGCTAGACATGCCAACACATCACCAGAGGCAAGGGAAGCAAAAGCAAAAATGAACTATTGGGACCTCATCAATATAAAAACCTTCTGTAAAGCAAACAGTCAACAAAACTGAAAGGCAACCTTCAGAATGGGAGAAGATATTTGTAAATGACGTATCTGATAAAAGGTTAGTATGCAAAATCTATAGAGCACTTACCAAACTCAACACACAAAAAACAAAGAGTTCAGTTAGGAAATGGGCAGAAGACATGAATAGACATTTTTTTTAAAGAAAACATACAATTAAACAACAGACACATAAAGGAACGCTCAACATCACTCATCATCAGGGAAATACAAATCAAAACCATATTGAGATACTATGTTACACCTGTCAGAATGGCTAAAATTAACATAAGAAACAACAAGTGTTGGTGATGATGTAAAGAAAGAAGAACCTTCTTCCACTGTTGATGGGAATGCAAACTGGTGCAGCCACTCTGGAAAACAGTATGGAGTTTGCTCAAAAAGTTAAAAATAGAACTACCCTACGATCCAGCAATTCCACTTCTAGATACTTACCCAAATGATACAAAAGTACAGATTCGAAAGGGTACATGTACCCTGTTGTTTCTGGCAGCTTTATCAACAATAGCCAAACTAGGGAAAGAGCCCAAATGTCCACTGACTGATGAATGGACAAAGAAGATATGGCATATATATATATATATATATATATATATATATATATATATATATCACACAACGGAATACTAGCCACCAAAAGGAATGAAATCTTAGCCACCAAATGGAATATTAGCCACCAAAAGGAATGACTGGACAAAGAAGATATGGCATATGTGTATATATATATATATATATATATATATATATATATATATCACAATGGAATATTAGCCACCAAAAGGAATGAAATCTTGCCATTTGTGACAATGTTAATGGAGCTAGAGTGTATTATGCTAAGCACAACAAGCCACTCAGAGAAAGACAAATGTCATATGATTTCACTTATATGTGGAATTTAAGAAACAGAACAGATGAACATATGGAAAATGGAAAAAAAGAGAGAGGGAAGGAAACCATAAGAGACTCTTTATGGTAGAGAACAAACTGAGGATTGATGGAGGGAGGTGAGTGGCGGATGGGCTAAATGGGTAAAGGGTATTTAGGAGGGCACTTGTATTGAACACTAGGTGTTACATGTAAGTGATGAATCACTAAATTCTTCTCCTGAAAAAAATATTACACTGTATGTTAGCTAATTAGAAATTAAATAAAATTTTGAAAAGAAAAAAAATTGAAGTAATGAAGTGTACAGTATGTAATTTATATGGGTGATCATGTCTCTTAATATTATAATAGAAGTAGATATTTGAATGAGGACATTCTAAGAGATTATATATCTGAGAGATTATATATGTGTTTATTATAAGACTGTAGTGAAATTAATCAGTATTTGAATATCATTATGACCTTGATATAATGATAGTATCTGAACACAATATGAGAATACAGTACATTAGTAATGCTTTTCATCCTAGTGAAATCCCCAAACTCTATTGGTTCTGGTTCTGGTTCTGACATTAGCTAGTATATGGCTTGTGCTTAGTTCCTTCTGGCTCTCAACTTATTCATTTATAAATTTACTCTTGAAATACCAACATTTCAAATCCTAAATAAATGAGGAAACCAGGATTCTGCACACTCCTAGCAGTACTTAAATAGGGGTAGCAACATCTTATAAAAAAATGTAGACAGAAAGGCACATTACCTGACTGAATTTGTCTCCTCAAAAGCCAAATGAGACCTATATTTTGGCTTTAACTTGCACAGGAATGTCCCCAGGCCCAGTATGGACCACAGATTCTTAATTTGAAATAAATGAAGTCTTTTAAAGCTTGTTCTCAATTCTTAACTGTTTATTTAACTAAATTTTTAAAATGTTTACTTACTTTGAAAGAGAGAGAGTGAGAGAGAGAGAATGCCAGAGGGTGAGGGGCAGAGAGAGAGGGAGACACAGAATCTGAAGCAAGTTCCAGGTTCTGAGTAGTCTAAGAACAGAGCCCAATGCAGGGCTCGAACTCATGAGCCTGGAGATCATGACCTAAGCCAAAGTCAGATGCTTAACCTACTGATCCCCCCAGGCATCCCTAGTGTTTTACTGTTTAAATTAATTAGCTTCCCAGAAGCTGAGAACTCTCCTTGGGTGTCTGAGAAGGCCTTTGTATCATTACAGGTCCAATGCCTAATATATAGGGACAGATTTCTGGTCTGGTGGTGGAAGACACATTTTTTTTTCATGACAACATTTAGGTTTTCTCACTCTGCCTGGGATAAAAATTTATAAGCAACATCCTGTTGCATCCACACGACTCCTGAAACAGAATACTACGGGCACCAGTGACAGTCACAACAAAGTTTATTACAATGAGAGGCAAGGCCAACGGATCAGGACCAAAACTCTTGATAAGAGTGTGGCCTGGAACAGCCTGGGTACAGAGTTTTTAAAGCCGATCACATCATTTTATCATTACCTGGGAACAGAACAGAGAAACAGTTACCAGATGAGTTAGAAACAGTTGCCGAATGAGGTGATTATTTTAGACTTTCTGCCTCTAAGTTGCAACCAGTGGATCTCTTTGACTTGCCTCTGATGCTCTTTTCTTTGAGCTTTTGTTTCCTTAATTGGTAAAGCCTGATTTACAAGAGTATGAAGCATAATTTACAAGAGTAAAGCAAGGCTGTTACTTGACACCTTCAGTGTCAACTGTTATTTTTCAAGCTACCCATTAGCCCTACAATACAATTTAACCCTTACAATCCCCCAAGAAACCCACATTTTTCAACCTACTGCTTGTCTCAATCTATAAACTACATGTTAATATATGAAATAGAAATGTAAAAGTGGATATTGAGGGCTTCTGGGAAGATGGCTGTGTAGGAGGATGCAGACCTCACCACGTCCTGCGGATCACTTAGATTCCACCCACACCTGTCTAAATAACCCAGGAAATCACCAGAAGACTAGCAGAACCGATTCTCCGGAGCCAAGCGTAGACGAAAGGCCCATGGAAGAGGGTAGGAAGGGCAGAGAGGCGGTGTGCACTACACGGACTGGCGGGAGGGAACCTGGGTGGAGGGGCGGCCCACCGGCAAAGCACAGCCCCTGAGTCTGGCTTGCAAAAGTGGAGGGGCCGGACGGAGTGTGTTCAGACAGCAAGCAGGACTTAACATCTGGAAGGTTATAAGTTAACAGCTCTGCTCAGAGAGCAGGAGGGCTGGAGGACAACGGGAGGGAGAGTTGTTGAGCCCCGGACTATACAGCGCAGCTTGGCGGGGAACAAAGGCGCTCCCCAGCGCCATCTCTCTCGCGCATCCCCCAGCCAAAATCCCAAAGGGAACCAGTTCCTGCCAGGGAACTGGCTTGCACCACACAAACACCGAACGCTGTGCTTCTGCGGATCCATCCCTCCAGTGGGTCTGTCTCCCTCCCAGTGCCAAAGGGCCCCTCCCAAAGCTGATCTCCGAAGGAAAAGCAAGCTAAGCCTGCCCCTCCTGCTCCTGTGCACCTGGCCTACCCACCCCAGCTAATACGCCAGATACCCAGCGCCACAAGCCTGGCGGTGTGCAAGTAGCCCAGATGGGCCACGCCACCCCACAGTGAATCCCGCCCCTAGGAGAGGGAAAGAGAAGGTACACACCAGTCTGATTGCGGCCCCACACACAAACACAAGTTATTCAAGACACCACAGGGGAAGTGACCCGCAGTTCCACACCACTCCAGGGACTATCCAAAATGATGAAATGGAAGAATTTCCCTCAAGAAAAGTCCAGGAAAAAAAAAAAAAAACAACCAGCTAACGAACTGATCAAAAACAATTTAAATATAACAGAAAGTGAATTTAGAATAATAGTCATAAAATTAATCGCTGGGCTGAAAACAGTATAAAAGACAGCAAAGAATCTATTGCTACAGAGATCAAGGGACTAAGGAACAGCAAGGAGGGGCTAAAAAATGCTATTAATGAGCTGGAAAATAAAATGGAGACGACCACAGCTCATATTGAAGAGGCAAAGGAGAGAATAGGTGAAAAAGAAGATAAATTATGGAAAAAGAAGAAGCTGAGAAAAAGAGAGATAAAAAAATCCAGGAGAATGAGGGGAAAATTAGAGAACTAAGTGATGCACTAAAGAGAAATAATCTACGCATAATTGGTATTCCAGAGGAGGAAGAGAGAGGGAAAGGTGCTGAAGGTGTACTTGAAGAAATCATAGTTGAGAACTTCCCTGATCTGGGGAAGGAAAAAGGCACAGAAATCCAAGAGTCACAGAGAACTCCCTTCAGACGTAACTTGAATCAATCTTCTGCACGACATATCATAGTCAAACAGGCAAAATACAAGGATAAAGAGAAAATTCTGAAAGCAGCTAGGGATAAATGTGCTCTAACATAAAAAGGGAGACCTATAAGACTCGTGACCGATCTCTCTACTGAAACTTGGCAGGCCAGAAAGGATTGGCACGATATCTTCAATATGATGAACAGAAAAAATATGCAGCCAAGAATCCTTTATCCAGCAATCTGTCATTTAGAATAGAAGGAGGGATAAAGGTCTTCCCACATAAACAAAACTTGAAGGAATTTTTCACCACTAAACCAGCCCTACAAGAGATCCTAAGAGGGATCCTGTGAGATAAAGTACCAGAGACATCGCTACAAACATGAAACCTACAGACATCACAATCACTCTAAACCCATATCTTTCTAGAATAACACTGAATGTAAATGGATTAAATGCACCAACCAAATGACATGGGGTATCAGAATGGATAAAAAAACAAGACCCATCTATTTGCTGTCTACAAGAGACTCATTTTAGATCTGAGGACACCTTCAGAATGAGAGTGAGGGGATGGAGAACTATTTATCATGCCACTTGAAGTCAAAAGAAGGCTGGAGTAGCCATACTTATATCAGACAAACTAAACTTTAAATTAAAGGTTGTAACAAGAGATGAAGAAGGGCATTATATAATAATCACAGGGTCTATCCATCAAGAAGAGGTAACAATTATAAATGTCTATGTGCCGAATACAAGTGCCCCTAAATATAAAAAAAAAAAAAAATACAAACATAAGCAACCTTATTGATAAGAATGTGGTAATTGCAGGAGACTTTAACACTCCACTTACAGAAATGGATAGATCATCTAGACACACGGCCAATAAAGAAGCAAGGGCCCTGAATGATACATTGGATCAGATGGGCTTGACAGATATATTTAGAACTCTGCATCCCAAAGCAACAGAATATACTTTCATCTCGAGTGCACATGGAACATTCTCCAATATAGATCACACACTGTGTCACAAAACATCCCATCATAAGTATAAAAGAATCGAAATCATACCATGCATACTTTCAGACCACAATGCTATGAAGCTTGAAATCAACCACAGGAAAAAGTCTGGAAAACCTCCAAAAGCATGGAGGTTAAAGAACACCCTACTAAAGAATGAATGGGTCAACCTGGCAATTAGAGAAGAAATTAAAAAATATATGGAAACAAATGAAAATGAAAATACAACAATCCAAACACATTGGGATGCAGTGAAGGCAGTCCTGAGAGGAAAATACATTGCAATCCAGGCCTATCTCAAGAAACAAGAAAAATCCCAAACACAAAATCTAACAGCACACCTAAAGAAATAGAAGCAGAACAGCAAAGACACCCCAAACCCAGTAGAAGAAGAGAAATAATAAAGATCAGAGCAGAAACAAACAATAGAGAATCTAAAAAAAAAAAAAACTTTAGAGCAGATCAATTAAAAACCAAGAATTGGTTTTTTGAAAAAAGAAACAAAATTGATAAACCTCTAGCCAGGCTTCTCAAAAAGAAAAGGGAGATGACCCAAATGGATAAAATCATGAATGAAAATGGAATTATTACAACCAATCCCTCAGATACAAGCAATTATCAGGGAATACTATGAAAAATTATATGCCAACAAACTGGACAACCTGGAAGAAATGGACAAATTCCTAAACACCCACACTCTTCCAAAACTCAATCAGGAGGAAATAGAAAGCTTGAACAGACCCAAAACCAGCGAAGAAATTGAATCGGTTATCAAAACTCTCCCAACACATAAGAGTCCAGGACCAGATGGCTTCCCAGGGGAGTTCTACCAGAGGTTTAAAGCAGAGATAATACCTATCCTTCTCAAGCTATTCCAAGAAATAGAAAGGGAAGGAAAACTTCCAGACTCATTCTAGGAAGCCAGTATTACTTTGATTCCTAAACCAGACAGAGACCCAGGAAAAAAAGAGAAATACAGACCAATATCCCTGACGAATATGGATGCAAAAATTATCAATAAGATACAAGCAAATTGAATTCAACAGCATATAAAAAGAATTATTCACCATGATCAAGTGGGATTCATTCCTGGGATGCAGGGCTGGTTCAACATTAACAAATCAATCAACGTGATACATCACATTATTAAAAGAAAAGATAAGAACCATATGATCCTGTCAATCGATGCAGAAAAGGCCTTTGACAAAATTCAGCACCCTTTCTTAATAAAAACCCTTGAGAAAGTCGGGATAGAAGGAACATACTTAAAGATCATAAAAGCCATTTATGAAAAGCCCACAGCTAACATCATCCTCAATAGGAAAAAACTGAGAGCTTTTTCCCTGAGATCAGGAACACGACAGGGATGCCCACTCTCACCGCTGTTGTTTCATATAGTGTTGGAAGTGCTAGCATCAGCAATCAGACAACAAAAGGAAATCAAAGGCATCAAAATTGGCAAAGATGAAGTTAAGGTTTCACTTTTTGCAGATGACATGATATTATACGTGGAAAATCCGATAGACTCCACCAAAAGTCTGCTAGAACTGATACATGAATTCAGCAAAGTTGCAGGATACAAAATCAATGTACAGAAATCACTTGCATTCTTATACACTAATAATGAAGCAACAGAAAGACAAATAAAGAAACTAACCCCATTCACAATTGCACCAAGAAGGATAAAATACCTAGGGATAAATCTAACCAAAGATGTAAAAGATCTGTATGCTGAAAACTATAGAAAGCTTAGGAAGGAAATTGAAGAAGATAGAAAGAAATGGAAAAACATTCCGTGCTCATGGATTGGAGGAATAAATATTATCAAAATGTCAATACTACCCAAAGCTATCTACACATTCAATGCAATTCTAATCAAAATCGCACCAGCATTCTTCTCGAAACTAGATCAAGCAATCCTAAAATTCATATGGAACCACAAAAGGCCCCGAATAGCCAAAGTAATTTTGAAGAAGAAGACCAAAGCAGGAGGCATCACAATCCCAGACTTTAGCCTCTACTACAAAGCTGTAATCATCAAGACAGCATGGTATTGGCACAAAAAACAGAAATATAGACCAATGGAAAAGAATAGAAACCCCAGAACTAGACCCACAAACGTATGGCTAACTAACCTTTGACAAAGCAGGAAAGAAAATCCAATGGAAAAAAGACAGTCTCTTTAACAAATGGTGCTATGAGAACTGGACAGCAACATGTAGAAGATTGGAACTAGACCCCTTTCTCACACCATTCACAAAAGTAAACTCAAAATGGATAAAGGACCTGAATGTGAGACAGGAAACCATCCAAACCCTAGAGGAGAAAGCGGGAACACAACCTCTGTGACCTCAGCCGTAGCAATTTCTTACTTGACACATCCCCAAAGGCAAGGGAATTAAAAGCAAAAATGAACTACTGGGACATTATGAGGATAAAATCTTCTGCACAGCAAAGGAAACAACCAACAGAACTAAAAGGCAACCAACGGAATGGGAAAAGATATTTGCAAATGACATATCGGACAAAGGTCTAGTATCCAAAATCTATAAAGAGCTCCCCAAACTCCGCACTCAAAAAACAAATAACCCAGTGGAGAAATGGGTAGAAAACATGAATAGACACTTCTGTAAAGAAGACATCCGGATGGCCAAAAGGCACATGAAAAGATGCTCAACGTCGCTCCTCATCAGGGAAATAAAAATAAAAACCATGCTCGGATATCACCTCACGCCAGTCAGAGTGGCCAAAATGAACAAATCAGGATACTATGGATGCTGGAGAGGATGTGGAGAAATGGGAATCCTCTTGCACTGTTGGTGGGAATGCAAATTGGTGCAGCCACTCTGGAAAACAGTGTGGAGGTTCCTCAGAAAATTAAAAATAGACCTACCCTATGACCCAGCAATAGCACTGCTAGGAATTTACCCAAGGGATACAGGAGTGCTGATGCATAGGGACACTTGTACCCCAATGTTTATAGCAGCACTCTCAACAATAGCCAAATTATGGAAAGAGCCTAAATGTCCATCAACTGATGAATGGATAAAGCAATTGTGGTTTGTATACACAATGGAGTACTATGAGGCAATGAGAAAGAATGAAATATGGCCCTTTGTAGCAACGTGGGTGGAACTGGAGAGTGTGATGCTAAGTGAAATAAGCCATACAGAGAAAGACAGATACCATATGTTTTCACTCTTATGTGGATCCTGAGAAACTTAACAGAAACCTATGGTGGAGGGGAAGGAAAAAAAAAAAGAGGTTAGAGTGGGAGAGAGCCAAAGCATAAGAGACTCTTAAAAACTGAGAACAAACTGAGGGTTGATGGGGGGTGGGAGGGAGGGGAGGGTGGGTGATGGGTATTGAGGAGGGCATTTGGGGATGAGCACTGGGTGTTGTATGGTAGCCAATTTGAGTATAAATTTCATA
This sequence comes from Panthera pardus, assembly GCF_024362965.1. NCBI lineage: Eukaryota > Metazoa > Chordata > Mammalia > Carnivora > Felidae > Panthera > Panthera pardus. Next base: position 51,117,017 of record NW_026526843.1, on the reverse strand, counting down.
TATTGAAAAAAAATAAAAATAAAAATAAATAAATAAATAAATAAGAAATGTAAAAGTGAACTTTTTTTTCCCCTGAAGGTACTGTTTTTCTGGATATGACATTATTTAAGCCTGTTGGTCCTCAATTGCTGCAATTGTATTAATATCACTTTTTAAGTATGAATCTTTTAGATAAACAAAAGGATTTGTTTCCTCTGATTACAATTAAAAAACAAATGAATTAATGAAATACCAAATGTAACATTTAAAATGGAATTTTCCCTTATATATCTTAGGATCGTTCATTGTTAGGGTCAGGCGTAAAGCATGGTAAAGATAGGAGTCAGAGGCTAAAAAATGTTAGCAAAGGCTTTAATTGGGAATTAAGGTCTCAGGCGAGGTTCTGTGACTCAGGGAGAGAGAGGGAGGAGTCAGGGAAGTCGTACCCAGGTGTGGTGGGGTGAGGTTTTTAAGCTGCAGCGGTTCTGGGTTTAGGTCCGGGTCGGCCTTTTTCGCGTCAGGTCGTGCTGTCGCTCGGTGATTGGTTGACCTCCAATTCGTTCTGGCACGCTACTAGGGGCTTTTCATTGGGTTATGCTGGCAAGATGGCTGTCCCCTCTACTGTGGTTCCAAGGACATCCTAACATTTATGTGGTACAAAAAACAAAAAATCTATACTGAGAAGAAAGACAAACTCAGTTAAAAAAATTCTTTGTACTGCATATTGTAGGGTAAAAATATAACAACTATTATTAAGTACTTTGGGGCCAGAAAGGTATTTATTGCACTCAAGAGCAAGATGTAAAAGCAAATGTAGGAAAACTGGCTACCATCATAGGAGTGTCACAAAGGATATGTGGTAGTAGACTTATAAGGGAACAGTCTAAGGCAGATGGAATGTACAGTCATTTTGAAAACTACTATTCTGCAGTATGGAGGTGTCATTTTGATATCATTATCCAAATATTTTATCTTTTTTATAAGTTATAGATATTCCAAGGAATATTCATTAATAAACCTAAGCAATCTTCAGTGATAATCTTAAAACAAATATTACCAATTCTTTTGCTTTGTTTCATTTGAAAGTAAAAAATAAATTCCAAAATTAGAAACACATATTTTTAATGTTTATTCATTTTTGAGAGAGAGCACAAGTGGAAAGGGACAGAGAGAGAGAGGGAGACACAGAATCCTAAGCGGGATCCAGGCTCTGAGCAGTCAGCACAGAGTCTAAAGTGGGGCTCGAACTCATGAACTGTGAGATCATGACCTGAGCTGAAGTAGAGTGCTTAACTGACTGAGCCACCCAGACACCCCAAGAAACACATTTTTAAAAACATCTTCAGGTGTGCCTGGGTGGCTCAGTCAGTTAAGAGTTTGCCTTCAGCTCAGGTCATGATCTCACAGTCCCTGAGTTTGAGCCCTGCGTTGGGCTCTGTGCTGATAGCCTGGAGCCTGCTTCAGATTCTGTACCTCTCTCTCTGCCCCTCTCCTGCTCATGCTCTCTCTCTGTCTCAAAAATAAATAAAAACATTTAAAAAGATTTTTTTAAAGACATCTTCAAGTCACTCTGGTTTAATTAAATATTGCCAATTGATATTCAGCATAACCCAAAATGTAACAATAATTTCTTTTCATGAGAGTAGAAGATCACTCAATTTTTAAATTGATTATTAATTAATTATTATTAATAATTTAATTGCTTATTAAGACAGATTACTAAATGTCATTCAACTTGTACAGCTCCCACTAAAATCAACAGTAATCTTGTAGCAATTAAATTTTCTCATCTAGCTCTCAGATCTTAAAAATATTGAAGACTTTAATCAGTATGTAAATGTAGTGTTTTCATAGAAAGTAGAAAAAATGTGCATTCTGAAATAATATTATCTGGACCATTGCATAACAAGGAAACAGTGATGTGATTTAACCAGGTAAAAGGCCACAACCTAAACACAGTAAAATTATAGCCTTACCTCTGTCTTTGCATTATACCAGGTCTCTATTGGCAAAGCCAACTAGAAAATTGGATTTTTTTTGTAGATATCTTTAAGTTCGAAGCAATAGTAACATATGATCTTTATTGTTTAAATAATTATTTGGTCTTTTAGAATGAAACTATTATTTTGGTAGTATTAATGATGTTGTCCAAGTGAATTAGAATTTAAATGTAACAAAACTGGGCATGAAATTGTTGAATTACTGTATATGTTTCTTTGTGCGTGTCCATATGCATCTATACCTTTCAAGTCCAAATTCCAATTATGTTCTACCTGAGAAAGATAAGCTATCTCAAAAAAGCTAATGAAGATTTTTTTTTCTGAGTCCTCTTAAAAAGTAGCAGGTGACAAAGACTTTGGAAAGCATTATTAAAGGGAATTGTTTCTGTGGCGCCTAGGTGGCTCACTCAGTTACATGTTAGACTCGATTTTGGCTCAGGTCATGATCTCATGGTTGTGGGATCAAGTTCCACGCTGACAGCAAGGAGCCTAATTGGAATTCTCTCTCTCCCCCTCTCTCTTTCTCTCTCTAAATAACAGGAAAAAAAAACATTACAAAAGAGACTTGCTTTAAAAAAAAAAAAGGAAATTGTTTCTATATAACTCATTGCTCCAAAAATCTTGCCAGATTGATAATAGGGAGGGAATTTTGCTCTTCTTTAGGAATTAGTCAAATATCCACCTCTTCCTAAATATTTTTTTTTCTCAAGAGAGAAACACTGCATAGTCATGTTTTCAAAGTTTTTAATTAAATTCCAGCTAGGTAAATAAATAAATTAATTTTGGATTAATTCCAATTAGGTAACATATAGTGTTATATTAGTTTCAGGTGTACAATATACTGATTCATCAGTCAATGGATGTTTAGGATTTGTCTATAAGTTGGCGTTTGTTGACAATGCTGCTGTAAATATTGGGGTGCTGGTGCCCTTAGAATCAGTATTTTTGTATTCTCTGGGTAAATACCAAGTAGTGAAATTGCTGTGTTGTACGGTAGTTCTGTTTTTTAACTTTTTGATAAACCTCCGTATTGTTTTCCAGAGTAGCTGTACTATTTACATTTCCACAAATAGTGAGTGCTTTTTGTTCTCCACATCATTGCCAACACGTATTGTGTCCAGTGTTGTTGATTTAACCAGTTTGACAGATGTGAGGTGGTAAGTCATTGTAGTTTTGCTTTGTATTTCCCTGATGATAAGTGATGTTGAGCATCTTTTCATGTATCTGTTAGCCATCTGTATATCTTTGGGAAAAAAAAAATGTCTGTTCATGTCTTCTGACCATTTTTTAACTGGATTATTTGTTTTTTGTACATTCTGTCTTATAAGTTTTTTATATATATTGGTTACAAACACTTTATCAGATATGTCATTTGCAAATATTTTCTCTCATACCAAAGGTTGCCTTTTAGTTTTGTTGATTGTTTCTTTCACTGTGCAGAAGTTTTAATTTTTTTCTAATGTTTATTTATTATTGACAGAAAGACAGAGCATGAGTGGGGGAGGGCCAGAAAGAAAGGGAGACACAGAATCCGAAACAGGCTCCAGGCTCTGAGCTGTCAGCACAGCGCCCGACTCGGGGCTTGAACCCACGGACAGCGAGATCATGACCTGAGCCGAAGTCGGATGCTCAACAGACTGAGCCACCCAAGCGCCCCAGTGGAGAAGTTTTAATATTGATGAAGTCCCAATAGTTCATTTTTGTTTTTGTTTCACTTGCCTCAGGAGATACATCTAGTAAGAAGTTGCTATGGACAATGTGAAAGAGGTAATTGTGTTCTTTTCAAGAATTTTTATGATTTTTTGTCTCACATTTATGTATTTATTCCATTTTGAATTTATTTTTGCGTATGGTATAAGAAAGTGGTGCAGTTTCATTCATTTGCATGTTCCTGTACAGTTTTCCCAACACCATTTGTTGAAGATATTGCCTTTCTTTTACATGGATATTTTTCCTGCTTTTTCGAAGATTATTTGACCATATAGTTGTGGGTTCATTTCTGCCTTTTTTATCCTCCTACACTGAAGCGTGTGTCTGTTTTTGTACCAGTACCATACGGTCTTGATCACTACAGCTTTGTAATATAACTTGAAGTATGGAATTGTGATGCTTTCATCTTTGCTTTTCTTTTTCAATATTGTTTGGGCTGTTCGGGGTCTTTCATGATTCCATAGATATTTTAGGATTTTTGTAGCTCTGAGAAAAATGCTGTTGGTATTTTGATGGGAATTGCATTAAATGTGTAGATTGTTTTGGGTAGTATAGACATTTTTAAAATATTTGGCTTTGCGATCCATGAGCATGGACTGTTTTTCAACTTCTTGGTGTCATCTTCAATTTCTTCATCAGTGTTTTCTAGTTTTCAGAGTACAGATTTTTACCTTTTTGGTTAGGTTTATTCCTAAGTATCTTATGCTTGTTTATGCACTTGAATATAGGACTTATTCTATGAATTCTCTTTCTGCTGCTTCATTATTGGTGTATAGCAATGAAACAGAAATGCAACAGATTGATTTTATATCCTGGATCCTTACTCAATTTGCATATCAGGTATAGCAAATTTTTGGTGGATTTTTTTGGGTTTTCTATATAGTGTATCATGTCTTCTGCAAATAGTTAAAAGTTTAATTATTCCTTGCCAATTTTGATTCCTTTTATTTTTTGTGTGTTGTGTGCTGTGGATAAGACTTCCAGTACTATGTTAAATAACAGTGGTGAGAGTGGACATCCTTGTCTTCTTCCTGACCTTAGAGGAAAAGCTCTCAATGTTTCTTCATAGAGGATGATGTTAGCTGTGGGGTTTTTTTGTATATAACCTTTCTTTTTTTAAAAAAAGTATGTTCCCTGCATCCCTACTTTCTTGGGGGATTTTATCACAAATTTTTACTTTGTCAAATGCTTTCTCTACATCTACTGATGCAATCATATGGTTCTTTCTTGTATTAATGTGGTGTATCAGGTGTATTGATTTGGGAATAACAAACCACCTTACAGTCTTGGAATAAATCCCACTTAATCATGGTGAATCTTTTTAAATTTACGGTAGGATTCAGCTTTCTACTATTTTGTGGAGACTTTTTGCATCCATGTTCATCAGGAATATGGGGTTTGGTTCTCTTTTAGTGGAGTCTGGTTTTGGAATCAGGGTAATGCTGGCTTCACAGAATGAGTTTGGATGTTTTCCTTCCATTTCTATTTTTGAAATAGTTTGAGAAGAATAGGTATTAATTCTTCTTTAAATGTTTGGGCAATTAGCCTGTGAAGCCATTAGGCCCAGGACTTTGGTTTGTTGGGAAATTTTTGATTACTGATTCAATTTCTTTGCTGGTTATCATTCTGTTCAAGTTTTCTATTGTTTTCCTTTTCAATTTTGATAGTTTATATGTTTGTAGGAATTTATTCATTTCTTCCAGATTGCCCAATTTGGTAGCATATAGGTTTTCATAATATTCTCTTATAATTGTTTGTATGTCTACAGTGTTGGCTGTTATTTTTCCTCTCTCATTTGTGATTTTACTTTTTTGTGTCCTTTCTCTTTAATTTTTGAGAAGTCTGGTGAAGGGGGTATCAATTTTATTAAATTTTTGAAAGTAACAGATCCTGGTTTAATTGATCGGTTGTATTGTTTTTCAGTTCCTATATCATTTATTTCTGATCCAATATTTATTATTTCCCTTCTTTTGCTGGCTTTAGGCTTTGTCAGTTCTTTTTCTAGCTCCTTTAATTGTAAGGTTAGGTTGTTTATTTGACATTTTTATTACTTCTTCAGATAGGCTTGTATTGCTATATAATTTCTTCTTAGGTTCGTTTTTGCCTCACCCAAAAATTTTTAGACCATCATGTTTTTATTTTCATTTCCTTCCGTGTACTTCTTTATTTTGTCTTTATTTTCCTGGTTGACTCATTCATTCTTCAGTAGCATGTTCTTTTTGTTTATTTATTTTTTTTTAATTTACATCCAATTTAGTTAGCATATAGTGCAACAATGATTTCAGGAGTACATTCCTTAATGCTCCTTACCCATTTAGCCCATCCCCCCCCACAATAACCCTCCAACAAACCTCTGTTTGTTCTCCATATTTAAGAGTCTCTTATGTTTTGTCCCCTCCCTGTTTTTATATTATTTTTGCTTCCCTTCCCTTATGTTTATCTGTTCTGTGTCTTAAAGTCCTCATATGAGTGAAGTCATATGATATTTGTCTTTCTCTGATTGACTAATTTCACTTAGCATAATATTCTCTAGTTCCATCCACATAGTTGCAAATGGCAAGATTTCATTCTTTTTGATTCCCGAGTAATACTTCATTTTGTGTGTGTGTGTGTGTGTGTGTGTGTGTGTGTGTATGTCACATCTTCTTCTTTATCCATTCATCCATTGATGGACATTTGGGTTCTTTCCATACTTTGGCTATTGTTGATAGTGCTGCTATAAAAATGGGGGTGCATGTGTCCCCTCGAAACAGCATACCTGTATCCCTTGGATAAATACCTAGTAGTGCAATTGCTGGCTTGTACAGTAGTTCTATTTTTAATTTTTTGAGGAACCTCCATACTGTTTTCCAGAGTGGCTGCACTAGTTGACATTCCCACCAGCAGTGAAAAAGAGATCCTCTTTCTCAGCATCCTAACATCTGTTGTTGCCTGAGTTGTTAATGTTAGACATTCTGACAGGTGTGAGGTGATATCTCATTGTGGTTTTGATGTATTTCCCTGATGATGAGTGATTTTGAGCATTTTTTCATGTGTCAGTTGGCCATCTGGATGTCTTCTTTGGAGAAGTGTTTATTCATGTCTTTTGCCCATTTCTTCACTGGATTATTTGTTTTTTGGGTGTTGAGTTTGATTAGTTCTTTATAGATTTTGGATACTAATCCTTTATCTGATATGTCATTTGCAAATATCTTCTTCCATTCCACCAGTTGCCTTTTAGGTTTGCTGATTGTTTTCTTCACTGTGCAGAAGCTTTTTATTTTGATGAGGTCCCAGTAGTTCATTTTTGCTTTTGTTTCCCTGGCCTCCAGAGACATGTTGAGTAAGAACTTGCTGTGGCCAAGATAAAAGGGGTTTTGCCTGCTTTCTTCTCAAGGATTTTTATGGCTTCCTGTCTTACATTTTGGTCTTTCATCCATTTTGATATTATTTTTGTGTATGGTGTAAGAAAGTGGTCCAGGTTCATTTTTATCCATGTCACTGTCCAGTTTTCCTAGCACCACTTGCTGAAGAGACTGTCTTTATTACATTGGATATTCTTTCATGCTTTGTCAGAGGTTAGTTGGCCATATGTTTGTAGGTTCATTTCTGGGTTCTCTATTCTGTTCCATTGATCTGAGTGTCTGTTTTTGTGCCATTCAGTAGCATGTTCTTTAACCCCCATGTATGTGGTCTTTCAGTATTTTTTCTTGTGATTGACTTCAAGTTTCATTGAATTATGGTCAGAAAAGATGCATGGTATGACCTCAATCTTTTGTACTTGTTAAGGCCTGATTTGTGACCTAGTATATGATCTATCCTGGAGAATGTCCAATGTGAAGTTGAATAGAACATGTTTTCTGTTGCTTTAGGTTCAAACTTTCTCAATATAACTGCTAAGTCCATCCAGTCCAGTGTGTCATTCAAAACCTTTGTTTCCTTGTTGGTTTTCTGCTTAGATGATCTGTCCATTGATGTAAGTGAGGTACTAAGGTCCCCTAATATTTTTGTATTGTTTTCAATGTGTTCCTTTTTACTTGTTATTGTCATATCTATTTGGGTGTCTCAAGTTAGGGTATAAATAATTACAATTGTTAGAACTTCACGTTTCATAGTGTCCTTCATCTTTTGTTATATTGTTTGGTTTACAGTCTAGTTCATCCAATATAAGTATTAATATTCCAGTTTTTTTTCACACCTATCTGCATGATCAATGTTTCTCCATCCCCTCCCTTTCAATATGAAGGCATCTCTTGGTCTAAAATTAGTCTCTTATAGGCAGCATATAGATGGGTTTTGTTTTCTAATCTCATTTACATGGAGATAAGAGAACATTGAGTCAAAACTTTCCACATTCAAGCCTAGCATCAGATAATACCCATAGCAGGTAAGGAGAGGCTCTGAAGATGACTGAACTGAAGGACAGAGCAGCAAAAATACAAAAGCAGAATGCATGCAGTAAACACTGAACACATTTTCTGAAGTGACTGAACCTGAGCACTGTATGACCTCAACTTAAGGTCATTACTTTCAGGAGCAGGAAGCATAACTAGCTTTTCTACAACACAGAAGAAGGAGGAGACTTAGGCAAATGTGAAGAGTGAAGAATTTATCCAAAATGAATGGACAAAATAACCTTATGGCCACAGATCTAAGCAAATTAGTTATATGTATCATGCTTGATAATGAATTTAAATCAACAATCATAAGGATACTCACTGAACTTTAAAAGCAAATAGAAGTCTATAATGGGACAATTATCACAGAGATAAAATAAAAAGTATCAATCAGAAATGAGGACTGAAATAAAAGAGATTGAAAACAGGGTTGGTGCAATGAACACCAGACTGGAAGAAGCAGAGGAAGAAGCAGTTTCCTAAAACTAGAAAAAAAAGTGATGGAAATTAATCAAGTTGAACAAAAGAGAGAAAAAAAGTATTATGCACAATGAAAATAGATATAGGGAATTCAGTGATTCCATCAAACATAATAACATTTCTATCTCAGGTGTCTCAGAAGAAGAGAAAGAAAAGGTTTTTGAAGGTTTATTTGAGAAAATTATAGCTGAAAACTTCCTCAATTTAGGGAGGGAAATATATGCCCAGATTAAGAAGGCATAGAGAACTCCCATCAAAATAAACAAAAGCAGGACAACACCAAGACATATAGTGTAACTAAATTTGCAAAATATGGTGATACAGAAAAAAAATCTTAATAGAAACAGGGCAAAACGAATCCTTACCTCACAAGAGAAAACCCATAGGGTAAGTGGAGATTTTTTTTCAACAGAAACTTGGCAAACCAGAATGGAGTTGCATGATATATTCAAAGTGTTGAATAAGAAAAACATTCAGCCAAGAATACTCTATCCAGTGAGGCTATCATTCAGAATAGGAGGAAAGAGAAAGAGTTTCACAACCAAAAACTAAAGGAATTTGTGACAACTAAACCAGCCCTGACGGAAATATGAAAGGTAACTCTTTGAGTGGAAAGGAGAGACCAAAAGTGACAAAGGCAAGAGAAGATCAGAGAAAATCTCCAAAGCAATGACAAAACAAATAATAAAATGGCACTAAATATATATATATTTATCAATAATTAATTTGAATGGAAATTGACTAAGTGCTCTAACCAAAAGATATGGGTTTTCAGAATGGATAAAAAAAATAAAACCTACCAATATGCTGTTTATAAGAGACTCATTTTAGGCCTAAAGATACCTGCATATTGATAACGAGGGGATAGAGAAACATTTATTATGTGAATGCCTATCAAAAGAAAGAGTAGAAATACATGGGACAAACCATCTTTAAATGTTTATTTAATTATTTTTGAGAAAGAGTGTGAACAGGGCAGAGGCAGAGAGAGAGATGAGAGAGAATCCCAATCAGGCTGTCAGTGCAGAGCCTGATATGGTGCTCAAACTCACAAATCGTAAGATCATGACCTGAGTTGAAATCAAGAGTTGGACGCTTAATGAAATGAGCCACCCAAGCACCCCGAGGACAAACTGACTCTAAAACAAAGTCTGTAACAAGAGACAAAGGTGGGCACTATATAATCATTAAATGGACAATCCAAGAAGAAAATAGCACAATTGGAAATATTTATGCTCCCAATACAGTAGCACTCAAGTACATAAAACAATTAGTTCCAAGCATAAAATAACTGACTGATAATAATACAATAATAGGAAACTTTAACACCCCACTTATATCAATGGACAGATCATTTAAACAGAAAATGAAGAAGACAGTGGATTTCAATGACATACTAGACCAGATGGACATAACAGATATGTTCAGAATATTCCATCCTAAATCAGCAGAATACATATCCTTTTCAAAAGCACATGGAATAGATCACATACTAGGTCATTAAAACAGGCCTAAACAAATACAAATGATTGAAGTCATACCATGCAACTTTTCTGATCACAATGCCATGAACCTAGAAGTCAATCACAAGATAAACCCTGGAAAGACCAGAAATATATGGAAGTTAAACAACATGCTACTAAACAATGAGTGGGTCAGCCTGTAAATCAAAGAAATTTTTAAAAAAATACATGGAAACAAATGGAAATGAAAACTCCATGGTCTAAAATATTTGGGTTACAGCAAACACAGTCCTAAGAAGGAAGTATATAGCAATACAGGCTTACCTCAAGAAGCAAGAAATCTCTTAAATAAAGAACCTAACTGTACACCTAAAGCAGCTAGAAAAAGAACAACAAAGTTCAAACCAATCAGAAGGAAGGAAATAATAATGATTAGAGCAGAAGTAAATGATATTGAAACTAAAACCACTATAGAACAGATCAATGAAACTAGGAGGTGGTTCTTTGAACAAATTAATAAAATTGATTAATCTCTCACCAGACATATCAAAAAAGGAAAGGGAAAAGATCTATAGTGCCTTGATTACTACAACTTTGTAGTATATCTTGAAATCTAGAATTGTGATACTTCCAGCTTTATTCTTCTTTCTCACATTGCTTTGGCTATTTGGGGTCTTTTGTGGTTCCATGAAAATTTTAGTATTATTTGTCCCAGTTCATCACAGTTATTTATGTAATAAAAATGCTTTACAATTTAAAAAGAGATAAAATGAGAATGCTTATGCTTTTTCTCTTTTCCCTGTTCAGCTAACTCTCTGATTGGCATTTGCTTACTCCCTTTTTTAAAGCAAACAGGTTTATGTCAAGGTTATAAACCAACTTTCTGAAGTGATTTCTTACACCACTGATATTTCATGGCCAAAGTGGTTGTGGGTAGCTCAGTATTTTTGTGTAAAGTGGGTCAATTAGAATTCTTTTTTTATAAGGAAATCCTTTTCTTTTTTTCAAGAAAGGCATTTTTTAAGTTTATTTTACTTATTTTGAGAGAGAGAGAGCACACAGGAAGGGCAGAGAGACAGGGAGAGAGAGAGAATCACAAGCAAGCTCTGTACTGTCAGCACAGAACCCGATGTGAGGCTTGAACTCACAAACCATGAGATCATGACCTGAGCCGAAATCAAGAGTTGGACATTTAACTGACTGAGCCACTCAGGTGCCCCAGGAAAATGCGTTCTGTTGAATGAGTTATTTCTTAGAATTTTTTTGCAATATTTTCTTGTAATTTTCTTTTTAAAGCAGGGGCAACTATGATGATCTATTATAGAAAGTCATAGAGGGGCGCCTGGGTGGCTCAGCCGGTTAAGTGCCCAACTTTAGCTCAGGTCATGATCTCACATTTCGTGAGTTCGAGCCCCGTGTTGGGCTCTGTGCTGACAGCTTGGAGCCTGGAGCCTGCTTCAGATTCTGTGTCTAGCTCTCTTTCTGCCCCTCTTCTACTAATACTCTGTCTCTGTCTCTGTCTCTCTCTCTCTCTTTCTCAAAAATAAATAAACATTAAAAAAAAGAAAGTCATAGAGAAACAGAGAAAAGGGAAAAAATGTAGGAGGAAAAACTCCACTTACTACAGATAATCATTAAATTAAAATTATTGAATATATTTGTTTCTTGAATACAGCTATGGAGAATATCAGTTGTGTATAATTTAGAACAAGATGAATTGACCTAATTACACAAACTTTCATGATCATTTTCAATCTTGCATATGTTAATACAGAACACAACTTGACATCTACATGTGTTTATTATAATCTCTTATGATTCATAGATGAGGAAATGAATGATGATTATCTCAGTAAGGAAATATAGAAAATTAACAAACTTGGAATATGCATATCTAATATACAAAGTTAATATTAACTCCAGTCTCCCCTTTGAGGCTATATAAGAAGATAAATTATCACAGTAAAAGTTTTGGGAACTAAATCATTTTAGAGTATATTTAAAGTATAAGTGAGTTTATTTTATAGGAATCTAATAAAATATCCAACTGGGTAGAAACGTTTTATCCTCCCCATTGATATCAATTGTCAGATTAATTCTAGATTTGAAACCCAAATATTTTCTTTCTGGTTTTGAAATTTTGTTTAAAGTTGTGAGTCTTTTTTCTTGACCTATGCTGTCACAGATGTGATGCTTTTCATTTTCCTTCTAGCTTTTATAATGGAACTAACTTTTCTTTCTAAAACCTTGTAACTTTAAGATTAGAATTCTTTTAACAGGAGAAACCATTGACCTCAATCTTTTTCATTTCTGATCTTAGGTTCATCTAAACCCCAAGAGAACACCAAGGTCCAAAATTTTTAAAGATACAAATTTCTTTTATTCCCTATTCCTCTCTAGAGGAAATAATATCAACTAAAACTTTCTTCTGTCTGAAATAGTTTCTCTTTGTGTTTGAGGGAAGTTAAAATGAGTCTTGAATCTTTTTATTCAAAGGTGGCATTTCCATGTCCCTGACCCTTAAGTATTCATCTTCTGTCACAGAAAGTGCATTATTGTTAAAAGAAGACTCATTCTTCAATATTAATTAATGGGATAGTTTAGCTTAAAAGAGTCTATTTTTTTTTCTTTGCTTTTCAATAGTCTAATTTGAAATATCCTGTGATCAGAAGTAGAACTTCTAAAACAAAGTTTCTATGATGGTCTATAATTCCTGGAAAACAATAAGAGCAAAACACCTCACAAATACAGGATTTAAGGTTTTTTTTTTTTATAAATTTTTATCAAAAAAGAACTTGCTAAATAGGGGAGCAAGAGTAAATCAGTGCATCAGTGAACCAGAAGCTTGAAGCAGGAAATTCTTGAATGCAGTCCATTGGAACAAAAGAGAAAAAATTAATAGACATAAAACCTAGACACACAAGTTCTAAAACACTATAAATAGCATTCTCTAAAATGAAGTAGAGAGGGTGGAGAAAAGGAAATAAAGGGTAATAAAAGAATATACACATTAATTTCTTTATTCAATATATTGGAACCCACTATGTCTCAAACACTTTTCTAGACCCAGGAAAAAAAAAAAACAAAACAAAAACAAAAACAAAAACAAAAACAAAAAAAAATGCAGAGAAAAATTTCTGCATTTGTGGAGCTTACATTCAGCTTGGAAAAACCTATACTAAACAGGATGAATAAATAAAGTATAATGTATTATAGTATGATACAGAATTAGAAAAAAATAATAAAAAAAGACTTTGAAATAATGGGGTAGATTTTTCATGTTGGATGTGATGGCAAAAGAAGGCCTCACTACCCAGAGACATATTTGCATCGAGGTAAAGTGAGGAAATAAACCATCCTGGTGTCTGGAGAAAGAGCATCCCAAATAGAAGTAATTATAAGAATGAAGGCTCTTGAGTTAAAAACATACCAGATATGCTCAAGGAACAGCATGAATAGACACTGGAGAGAACCAAAGAAGAATAGTAAGAGATAATGTCAGAGGAAAGGAAGGATGGCTTGTGTAGTTTCTATGAACTTTGACTTACAATGGAAAGCAGTTGAAAGCTTTTGAGAGGAGGAGTGACATTATCTGACAGGTTTTAACAGGATTTATGTTTGTGCTGTGTGGAGGAAAGTCTACAAGAAATTAAGAATGAAAGCAGGATGGTTAATTAAAATGTTATTTTATTAATTCAGGAAAGGGATGATGGTGGCTTGGACCAAGGTAATGGCAGTGAAGTATTAGAAATGTCAAATTCTGAATATACTTTTAAGTTAGTGCCATCAGGATTTGCTGATGGAACAGAGATGAAGTATGAGAGAGTGTGGAGAATCATGGGTGAAGTTAAGACTTTTGACGAAAGTAACTGAAATTAACTCAGTTGGGTAATACTTCAGGAGAAAAAAAGCTTTGAAGGAAGAATATTGGAAACTGAATTTGAATGTGTTAAGCTTCAGTGACTATTAGACATAAAAGTGAAGATGTCCAATAAACAATTGAGTATAGATGTCTGGAGTTCAGAGAAGAGGTCTGAGGCAGGAATAACATTTTTGAGTCATCAGGAGGTAGATTATAATTAAAGCCTTAAGACTATATGTGGTCATCAAGGATGTAAGTATAGCTAGAAAATAAGACTAAGTTCTAGGGCAACACAGTGTTTCTAGACTAAGATTTTAAAAACAAGCAAAATATATTAATAAGGAACAATCACAAAAAATATGAAGAAAACCGAATGAGTATAGTAATCTTTAGTAAAGTGAAGAGTGTCTTAAGGAAGAGAGAGTGATAAACTCTGACAAATGCTGCTGCTAGGTCAAATAAGAAGAGGAGAGAGAAATGACCATTGCATGTTAGGTCATTAGCAACTATAAGAGGATCAGTTTTTGAGGACAGCTAATTCAATTGGAATGACTCAAGATAAACCAGTGTGGAGTGTAGACAACTCTTTCAATGATTCTTTTTTTTTCTTCTATAAAGAAAGACGTGACAAGAGAAAAATTAATAGACATAAAATCTATTGTGATTGTTCCTTATTAATAGACATAAAATTAATAGACAGAAAATCCACAAGTTCTAAAACACTATAAATAGCATTCTCTAAAATGATTTCTGGGTGAGAGAATATCATTCTCTAAAATGGTTGTTCTTTCTGGTTTTGAAATTTTGTTTAAAGTTGTGAGTCTTTTTTCTTGGGTGAAGGGATTTTTTTTCTCTGTGTAACGGGAAATAACAGTTTGTGTACTAATGGGAATCATTCAGTAAAGAAGAAAAAAATGATGATAAATACGGGGGAAGGATATTTGGAACAATGTGATAGAATGGTGGAAAACAGAGTCTTATAGGAAGAAGCCTTGGCCAGGAGCATGAATAGTCCATTAATACAAATAGAAGTGAAGAGGAATATCATAGAGAAATAGGTACATGGGTAAACATGGTGGTGAGAATGTCTTGAAGCCTTCATCTGGTTATTCAGTTTTCTCAGTGGAATAGATAGCAGGGTCATCATCTGAGCATGAGGATGGGTGAGAAGGTACTGAAAGTTTAAGAAAAAAGAAGCAAATACAGAATAGTCAGCTAGAATTGTGGAAGAGTGAATGTATTAGGAAAATATGGCATGATAGCCATTCAGCATTAAGGGTCTATTTGAGGTAAGTGGTCATGAATTAAATGTGAGACCACTCAGTATGGTTGCATGCTTTCTATGGCAATGTTCAGCTACAGAGGTGCAAGTATAAGTAGCTAGAGAATTTTATTTAACCAAAGTTTTAGTCTTACTATATGAATAAAATAAAGGGAGAAAGAGACAGGGGAGACAAAAGGGAGGCATAGGAAGATATATGCTCAAGATTCATTATGCTATTTGACTTTGGAATTTAAATTGCATCAAGAGGGAAGACAGGATATCGAGGAGGTGAAGGCCAGTTAAAAAGATTAGAATCAAGGAATGTGGGTCTGTCTTAGTTCAGTGGAAGAATTTTTGGAGTCACGGTAGCAGAGGAAGTTAGCTGGAAATATAAGAAATGGTGGTTAAAAATTAGAAGAGTTGAAACTAAAATTATGGAATGATTTTAGTTATTGCAACACTAAATTCAAAGGTATGGCCATGGGATTAGGTAATTGAGGTAGGATGGAGGACCAAATTACAGGAGGAAAGGGCATCCAAGAACTGAGAGGCCAGTTTATTGGAATGATCTTCTAGGTGAATGTTTACATCTCCAAGCATTATGACAGTCAGTGTTTGCTAGTGGCAGTGAGACAGGAGCTAAAGAAATGAGGGGAGTGAACTGAGGATCTGCAGACCACTACAAGAGATAAGTCAGTGTTTTTGTGAGGAGAAAGTATGGTCTTAGGAAGTCTGAAATTGTGTTGAGGAATAAGGAGTGCAGCTGCCCCAAATCCAGGCCCCATGGAATGAGTACTAATAGGAGCAAAACCACCACCTATATACCATTTTTGTTTTCTCCTGAAAACATTTATTTGTAATTGAGTTACTGAAATAGGCATTCCGTAATCTGCAAAGGACATTAAAAATACTCAGATTAAAAGTTGAGAACATGGCTTCAGAAATTAGACATAACGTTCACCTCATATAAGACCGATTTATTTATGTAAAAATATGATTGATTGAAGAACTTTTGGGGTTACTGATGAGGCATCTAAGTGCTTGTCAGGAATCTACCTACTAAGTTTCCTAAGGTCAAGTGACTTCCAACAAATTGATTAGTTAGTTTTTCCCTCTTGCAACAGGGCTCTCCTGGGTACATAAGCAAAAGCATTTTTTGTATTATAGATAAATTTACCTGTGAGCACTTGAGTACAGCATTTAACTTCCAGGGTATCTTAGTTGCAGTCCTTCCCTGAGCAGCAATTCTTGTATAAGCCTCAGACTAGATGCTCAAACCTCCATCCTGTCTACAGCTGAAGCTGTAATTGTTTATAGTTTTTTTTCTTCCTGTTTTTAAATATTACACCCCTGTTTAAATACAGGATTTTTTGGGACCTTTGTTATACCTTTATATGATTGTGGGGGTTTTGTTGATATTATTACTCTTAAAATGTTTTATGTCTTCATTTACTGAGTAGTACCTGACCTTATTTTAATTTATTCCCCACTTATTATTTTATTTATCACTGTGAAATAGGGAATATAAAATGTAGTGCTGAGGGTAAAGTTAGGAAAATTCATGATACAGTCAGTGGAAACCATGGGCCATATGTTTTTCCCCTCTGGTCAACTCTTAAAAGATTCTTCTTGAACTCTACTTAGGTGCTTAGTGATAACTAATCACTTAATCTGGGTGAGTCAGGAGAACTACAGACCACAATTGCTGTAACAATCAGTTCTCTCTTTGAAGGAGATATTCAGAACTTCTGTGAGAAGATATAGGAGATAAAAAAAACATGGTGTTTGACATGCACATCCAGAGGATTCATACTGTTTTTCTAAGCAGTCCACAGACAAGGAAGTAAGAGAAAAAAATAACTTAGAAGGATTCTCTACTGATAGTATGACAGGTTTTATACAAGAGACATGTAATTTCAAATATCATTTGAGATAAAACAGTAGGAGATATAATTGTACAATTATAACTAAGGTTTTGAAATTTATTTTGTTCTTGTCTGTCTTTAGGATTAACTAGGCTAAAAAAATGGAGATTCAAAAGAATTATGCTTTTGTGTAGGGCTTTTCAACTGTTATATAACCATCTTAAATAAGAAAAACCTTGGCATGACTGGAATGATTTTCAGTGGAAATTTTTAGCAGAAAGGTGGTTGTTTCTCATCTTGTGTTTCTCTGTCTCATATAGCTTTCTTTTTTTTTAATCTCATGTTAACTTTTCTATTATTAAAACCTGAATAGAATCCTAGACTCCAAAATCAGGACACCTATTGATTCCCTGATCATTTTCAGCCCCATCCTTCTCAAAACAAGAGGAATAGAATATCTTAGAGTCTGGTGAAAGATAAATAATCAATATGTTGACTTGAGGGCTTAGAATTAATTATCTCAATGAAAAGGCTTTTATTCACTCAGGCAAACTTGCAAACCCCCCATCCAAGTTCCACTTCACTGTCCGATCAAGAACTGTGTTTCAGCTGTGAATCTGTTCAGGATGACAGCTATAACATCTGAAAACATGATCCCTGGTTTTTTTGCCCAGCCCACTTTTTGCTGGTAGTCTTCTAGACCTCAAGGCTGTATTCCCCCCTCATCCATTTTTACTATGAAAATTATTTAAATCTCATTCTTTAGAGAGTATTAACTACTCATCTCTTTTTGCTCCTTAAATAGACTGATATCAAATGGCTGCACATTTGACAATTAAGGAGTTGCCCTGATATAGGTAGATGATCTAGATCTGTCCTAAAAAAGTTGTTAGCAATAAAACACCCATACTATCATTTTGTTTCCAAAGTATAGTATATACAAAGTATATACAAGTTTCCAGGTATAGATATAGATAGATGACATACAAATTCTTTCATCTTAATATCCTTAGACTTTTGAACAATCTAACCACTTGTCAAAAGAATATGGCAGACTGATAGTACTGATTTCTGTAATGGTAATGGGTAATTTTTAAGTTATCTGGTATTTACAATGACTGATTCATTTCCATTCAGACTCTACTCTCTGAGAAAATAGACATGATAAGTCTTAACTAACATATTAGTATCTATCAAAACAGATACTATTATAGTCACAGTCTCACACAATCATTATACTATTTTATTACCTATGAGATGGGTAATTTGAATTCTTATTTTTAGAAGAAGCAACTGAGACTCAGAGAAATTAAATATTGTATGCAAGTTCACATTGCTATCTTTTAGAAAAACTCAAATAAGAAATAAGATCCAAATTTGTCTGATTTAAGCCAATGTCTATCCTAGTACACAATTCATATAACTTTCCTGATAACTAGAGACTACTAGATTTCTACAGTGAAGAATGTGACTACTAAAACTCCAATCATAACACACCTGGACTACAAAGATGGCTGACATGAAGGCCATGCTTCTGGAGACACCCACCAAAGTAAAGAGAATAAACTGCTAAATACAGTCTATGTGAAGTGGCAATTATTGAATTCAGAAGGGTTACTAGATGAAAAACAGACACCTAGTTAAATTTGAATTTCATATAGATGAGTAAAGATTTTACTAAAGTGTGGCCCATGTATTATTTAGGGCATACATGTATTAACAATAATTCCTCATTTATATGAAATTGAAATTTAAGTGAGTATCCTGGATTTTTATTACCTAAATCTGGCAACCCTTATGAATAAGACAACTATGGTTACAGCTTCCAATTTTAATGTAATATTTAGTTGTGTTTCTCTGAGACTTTTATAAAAACAACCATGATATAGTACATAGTAAATGGATAATGGCACCAATATTGGGCTTTGAAGTAGGCAAATGGTTGTGTTTGGGGTGGAGGGCAATAAATTTAACAATATCCTGAACTTTTCTGTCATGTAGAATTATTTGAAAATTTGTCATACACATTTTGCTGAATCAATTTCTTGTGTATTGTAGAACATACAATGTAGCACTCATTGCATCTAAACTTTTAGAGTAAAATTCATTGATGCGGCTAAACTATTGGAAAAAGAAAAGTAGTCTTTATTGGTAATTTTTTTCACTCCATGATTACAGCATAGTAGAAAAAAAGCATTATGAGGAGAGATAGGAAGATGGCGGCACAGGAGGACGCTGGGCTCACCGGGCGTCCTGCTGATCACTTAGATTCCACCTACACCTGCCTAAATAACCCAGAAAACCACCAGAAGACTAGCAGAATGGAGTCTCTGGAGCCAAGCGCAGACGAGAGGCCCACGGAAGAGGGTAGGAAGGGCGGAGAGGCGGTGTGCACTGCACGGACTGGGAGGAGGGAGCAGGGCGGAGGGGCAGCCTGCCGGCCAAGCAGAGCCCCCGAGTCTGGCTTGCAAAAGCGGAGGGGCCTGTCGGAGTGTGTTCCCATGGCAAGCGGAACTTAGCATCTGGGAGGTCATAAGTTAACAGCTCTGCTCCGAAAGCCGGAAGGCTGGAGGACAACGGGAGGGAGAGTTGCTGAGCCCCGGGACTACAGAGCGCAGTTTGGTGGGGAACAAAGGGTGCTCACCAGTGCCATCTCCCTCACCCATCCTCCAGCCAAAATTGCAAAGGGAACCAGTTCCTGCCAGGGAACTTGATTGCTCCGCAAAAACACCCAAAGCTGTGCTTCTGCAGAGCCACCCCTCGGGCAGCAGGTCTGACTCCCTCCCACTGCCACAGGGCCCTTCCTGAAGTGGATCACCTAAGGAGAAGCTAGCTAAGCCTGCCCCTCCTGCCCCCGTGCACTTTGCCTACCCACCCCAGCTAATACGCCAGATCCCCAGCAACACAAGCCTGGCAGTGTGCAAGTAGCCCAGACAGGCCACGCCACCCCACAGTGAATCCCACCCCTAAGAGAGGGGAAGAGAAGGCACACACCAGTCTGACTGTGGCCCCAGCAGTGGGCTGGGGGCAGACATCAGGTCTGACTGCGGCCCCGCCCACCAACTCCAGTTATACACCACAGCACAGGGGAAGCGCCCTGCAGGTCCTCACCACTCCAGGGACTATCCAAAATGACCAAACGGAAGAATTCCCCTCAAAAGAATCTCCAGGAAATAACAGCAGCTAATGAACTGATCAAAAAGGATTTAAATAATATAACAGAAAGTGAATTTAGAATAATAGTCATAAAATTAATCGCTGGGCTTGAAAACAGTATAAAAGACAGCAGAGAATCTCTTGCTACAGAGATCAAGGGACTAAGGAACAGTCAGGAGGAGCTGAAAAACTCTTTAAACGGGATGCAAAACAAAATGGAAATGACCACAGCTCGGATTGAAGAGGCAGAGGAGAGAATAGGTGAACTAGAAGATAAAATTATGGAAAAAGAGGAAGCGGAGAAAAAGAGAGATAAAAAAATCCAGGAGTATGAGGGGAAAATTAGAGAACTAAGTGATACACTAAAAAGAAATAATATACGCATAATTGGTATCCCAGAGGAGGAAGAGAGAGGGAAAGGTGCTGAAGGGGTACTTGAAGAAATAATAGCTGAGAACTTCCCTGAACTGGGGAAGGAAAAAGGCATTGAAATCCAAGAGGCACAGAGAACTCCCTTCAGACGTAACTTGAATCGATCTTCTGCACGTCATATCATAATCAAACTGGCAAAATACAAGGATAAAGAGAAAATTCTGAAAGCAACAAGGGATAAACATGCCCTAACATATAAAGGGAGACCTATAAGACTCGTGACTGATCTCTCCGCAGGCCAGAAAGGATTAGCACGAGATCTTCAATGTGTTGAACAGAAAAAAATATGCAGCCGAGAATCCTTTATCCAGCAAGTGTGTCATTTAGAATAGAAGGAGAGTTAAAGGTCTTCCCAAACAAACAAAAACTGAAGGAATTCGTCACCACGAAACCAGCCCTACAAGAGATCCTAAGGGGGATCCTGTGAGACAAAGTACCAGAGACATCGCTACAAGCATAAAATATACAGACATCACAATGACTCTAAACCCGTATCTTTCTATAATAACCCTGAATGTAAATGGATTAAATGCGCCAACCAAAAGACATAGGGTATCAGAATGGATAAAAAACCAAGACCCATCTATTTGCTGTCTACAAGAGACTCATTTTAGACCTGAGGACACCTTTAGATTGAGAGTGAGGGGATGGAGAACCACTTATCATGCTACTGGAAGCCAAAAGAAAGCTGGAGTAGCCATACTTATATCAGACAAACTAGACTTTAAATTAAAGGCTGTAACAAGAGATGAAGAAGGGCATTATATAATAATTACAGGGTCTATCCATCAGGAAGAGCTAACAATTATAAATGTCTATGTGCCGAATACCGGAGCCCCAAATATATAAAACAATTACTCATAAACATAAGCAACCTTATTGATAAGAATGTGGTAATTGCAGGGGACTTTAACACTCCACTTACAGAAATGGATAGATCATCTAGACACATGGTCAATAAAGAAACAAGGGCCCTGAATGATACATTGGATCAGATGGACTTGACAGATATATTTAGAACTCTGCATCCCAAAGCAACAGAATATACTTTCTTCTCGAGTGCACATGGAACATTCTCCAAGATAGATCATATACTGGGTCACAAAACAGCCCTTCATAAGTATACAAGAATTGAAATTATACCATGCGTACTTTCAGACCACAATGCTATGAAGCTTGAAATCAACCACAGGAAAAAATCTGGAAAACCTCCAAAAGCATGGAGGTTGAAGAACACCCTACTAAAGAATGAGTGGGTCAACCAGGCAATTAGAGAAGAAATTAAAAAATATATGGAAACAAACAAAAATGAAAATACAACAATCCAAATGCTTTGGGACGCAGCGAAGGCAGTCCTGAGAGGAAAATACATTGCAATCCAGGCCTATCTCAAGAAACAAGAAAAATGCCAAATACAAAATCTAACAGCACACCTAAAGGAAATAGAAGCAGAACAGCAAAGGCAGCCTAAACCCAGCAGAAGAAGAGAAATAATAAAGATCAGAGCAGAAATAAACAATATAGAATCTAAAATAACTGTAGAGCAGATCAACGAAACCAAGAGTTGGTTTTTTGAAAAAATAAACAAAATTGACAAACCTCTAGCCAGGTTTCTCAAAAAGAAAAGGGAGATGACCCAAATAGATAAAATCATGAACGAAAATGGAATTATTACAACCAATCCCTCAGAGATACAAGCAATTATCAGGGAATACTATGAAAAATTATATGCCAACAAACTGGACAACCTGGAAGAAATGGACAAATTCCTAAACACCCACACTCTTCCAAAACTCAACCAGGAGGAAATAGGAAGCTTGAACAGACCCAAAACCAGCGAAGATATTGAATCGGTTATCAAAAATTTCCCAACAACTAAGAGTCCAGGACCAGATGGCTTCCCAGGGGAGTTCTAACTGACGTTTAAAGCAGAGATAATACCTATCCTTCTGAAGCTATTCCAAGAATGGAAAGGGAAGGAAAACCTTCATAGGTTTCCCCAAAAGAGCTTTAAATGACAACTATTATGACATCAAAAATGATAATAATGAATACATTACTTCCATTTCAGTGAAACTTGGTTGTTTTCTGATTGTTTTTGGCAACAGGAAAATTTTTCATTGTTACATGATTTAACATTCGGATATTTTGTGCCTATAAAACCAATTTAAGTTGACTTGTTCAAAGTGAGTAGAAGTAAATAAAAAGTTAGACTGTCTTGATATATTATGTGAGATTATGTGACTGTGCATTATGTGATCATATATAACACAAGTACTCATGGAAGTGTGATAAACACTTTCAGTCACATGATGTATGTTGATGGTATAATAAGTATTAAAAATAATGTTAAAGTAATTTTATTCAGTGAGTGGATAAAGTTTTATTAAAATCTTGTCAACCAAAATTTAGACAGAAGGAAATTCTCATGTTTCTTTGATGCTTAAGGAAGCTGATCCCTTATCAATGTAACTCTTTTTATAATTAAATGTTAAAAAATTTTAACAATAGCAGTGGTTTCAATTATTAGAGCTGAGAATTTAATTTACATCTCCCTTTTTGCACATCTACAATATGTAAGTAGGTACCAAGAAAATCATTCTTATGTCATGAAATCTATTTCTGACTGAGGACTGCCTAGAGGAAAGTTGCATTAAATATCTGTTGATATAATAAAGGAAACAAAGCTACTGAAAGCAAGCTGAAATGGTTCATCCTGGTACATGTTAGGAATAATCAATCTGTTTTTAATTAAGTCCTTTTTTTGTAAAGATATTGGGTTTCTCTCTCTCTTTCTCCAAACTCCCTCTCAAATTTTAAGTGTTTTTTATTCTTTTAAGGAGTGTGTTTGTTGCACGTTAAAATGAAAACTTATGCATCACTAATCTTTTCACCACTATTAATTTTGCCTGTTCAAAGTGACTTCTAGCAATATATTGATAATTATTCTGAAATCTTTTAAACTAATTGTTGAACACTCGGAATGTTTATTTAGTCTGAACAATGTCATGGCAGTGATATGTAGATTGGTATCAAAGAACTGCTTCTGAAAACAACAATTGTTGTCACAGAGGCCCGAGCAAAAAGCAGTTTGGAAATAGAGCTGTTTAATCTTATTTGTCTATGTTTGTTTTTACATGAAAGCATTGAAATGTCCCTTTTAAGGCATCCTGTTAAGCTACAAGCTGTTCGCAAACATGGTCATTACAGCAGTGACTTAAGTATGAACTTTCTTTTTTTATCAAAGTGTATTTAGGTTTGACTATTTGGTTTCACTAAATCTCAATTAAAACTTAGATATTTCCCCCAATTCTACTTAATTGTGAATTTACTACATTATAGCTCTATTTTCAGAATGGATTCTTATCTTACCAATAGTAAGACTAATATTTAACATTATTATCTGCAGATACTGATTTGAGATTGAATGTTGTTGAGGTAGAAAAACATTATTATTTAGAACCAAAGACCAACTTCCTTCCCTTTATTTCAAGGCATCTGTTTCCCTTCCATTACCTGGCTGGCTCAGAAAACTGATCTCTTTTATTTTATCTTTTCTATTTAGTGTCAAAAGAATTATGTGATGGTCTTCATAGGTTTATTTGTGTTTTAAAGTTAGATACTGGAAGGAAAAACTAAAGGTACACACACACACACACACACACACACACACACACACAAATATACACACACACACAATGTCTCTCTAATATGGAATTAGGTAAGGGCCAGGAAAATAAAAACTTAAAAAATTGAGAGGATTTGAGAACACTGACCCTCCCCATTCATATTCTACCAAACCTAGAAACTGGATTTGTAAGCTCACTTCTCCTACTGAGCCCTTCCTTAACAGTAAACTGTAAGTTCCATGAGAGCAGAGGCCTTTTACCACATTGGCCATTTTTGTATTCCCAATGCCTGTCACTGTATCACAGTGCCAATTAAAAAACAACAACAACAACAACAACAACAACAACAACAACAACTAATGTATATTTGTTGAATGATAAGAAGGTTTTTTTTCTTTTTCCAGTTTTTATTTAAATTACAGTTAGTTAATATAAAGTGTAATTAGTTTTAGGTGTAGAACTTAATGATTCATCATGAATATAAAACACCCAGTGCTCATCCCAACAAGTGCCGTCCTTAATACCCACCACCCATTTAAACCATCTCCCCTCCCACCTCTCATCCAGCACTCCTCAGTTTGTTGTCTATATTAAGAGTGTTTTATGATTTGCCTCTCTCTTTTTTCCCTTATGTTCATCTGTTTTCTTTCTTAAATTCCACATATGAGTGAAATCATATAGTATTTGTATTTCTGACAAATTTATTTTGCCTAGCATAATACTCCCTAGCTCCATCCACATTGTTGCAAAAGGCAATGTTTCATTTGTTTCTATGGTTCATTAATATTCCATTGTATGTATGTATTTATGTACACATACATGTGTGTGGATATATCTATATCTATATCTATATCTATATCTATATCTATATCTATCTATACCTATATGTATCTATATCTATATATCTTCATCCATTCAACTGTCATAGAACATTTGGACTGTTTGCATAATTTGAGTATTGTTGATAATGTTGCTATAAACATTGGGGTGCATGTATCCCATCAAGTTAGTTTTTTTGTATCTCTTGGGTAAATACCTAGAAGTGCAATTTCTGGATTGTAAGGTAGTTCTATTTTTAAATTTTTGAGGAATCTCCATATGATTTTCCAGACAGGCTGTGCCAGTTTGTATTCCTACCAACAATGTAAGAAAGTTTCCCTTTCTCTACAAACTTGACAACAGCTGTTGTTTACTGTGTTGTTAATTTTAGCCATTCTTACAGTTACGTGTTGATAGCTCATCATAGTTTTTGTTTGTATTTCCCTGATGATGAGTGATGTTGAGCATCTTTCCATGTGTCTGTTAGCCATCTGAATGTCTTCTTTGTAAAAAAATGTCTATTCATGTCTTCTGCCCATTTCTTCACAGGATTATTTGTTTTATGGGTGTTGAGGTGATAAGTTCTTTATAATTCTGTATACTAACCCTTTATCAGATATGCCATTTGCAAATACTTCACCAATTCCTAAGGTTACCTTTCAGTTTTGTTGATTGTTTCCTTCACTGTGCAGATGCTTTTATTTTGATGAAGTCCCAATAGTTTACTTTTGCTTTCATTTCCCTTGCCTCTGGTGATGTGTCTAGTAAGAAGTTTTTTCAGCCGAGGTCAAAGAGGTTGCTGGCCATGTTTTCCTGCAGGATTTTGATGGTTTCTGGCCTCACATTTAGGTCTTTCATCCATTTGAATGTATTTTTTGTGTACAGTGTAAGAAAGTAGTGCAGTTAAATTCTTCTGCATGTTGCTGTCCAGTTTTCCCAGCATCATTTGTTGAAGAGACTGTTTTTTTTTTAACATTGGATACTCCTTATTTCTTTGTTGAAGATTAGTTGGCCATATAGTTGTGGGTCCATTTCTGTGTTTTATCTTCTGTTCCATTGATCGACATGTCTGTTTCATTTCCAGTATCATACTGTCATGATGACTACAGTTTTGTAATATAGCTTGAAGTCCAGAATTGTGAGACCACCAGATTTACTTTTTCTTTATCAATATTGCTTTGGCTAATCAGGGTCTTTTGTGGTATCATAACATTTTTGGATTGTTCAAGCTCTGTGAAAAATGCTGGTGGTATTTTGATAGAGATTTTATTAAATGTGTAGATTACTTTGGGTAGTATAGACATTTAAAAATTATTTAAATCCAAGTTAGTTAGCATATAATGTAATAATGGTTTCAGGAATAGAATTTAGTGATTCATCACTTATATGTAACACTCAGTGCTCATCCTCACAAGTGCTTTCCTTAATACCCATCACCCGTTTAGCCCATTCCCCCACCTAACACTCCTTCAGCAACCCTCAGTTTGTTCTCTGTATTTAAGAGTCTCTTATCGTTTGACTCCCTCTCTGTTTTTATTTTATTTTTCCTTCTCTTCCCCAATATTTGCTCTTCCAGTCAATGAGCATGGAGTGTCTTTCAATTTTTTTTATGTCCTCTTCAATTTCTCTCATAAGTGTTCTATAGTTTTCTGAGTACAAATCTTTTACTTTGGTTAGATTTATTCCTAGACATCCTTTTGTGGTTTGTGGTGCAATTGTAAATGGGATCCATTCATCGATTTCTCTTTCTGCTGTGTCATTATTGCTGTATAGAAATGCAACAGATTTCTATCTGCAGATTTTTTTTTAATCCAGCAACTTTGCTGAATTCACGTATCAGTTCTAGCAATTTTTTGTGGAGTCTTTTGGGTTTTCTTTATAGAGTATTATGTCATCTGCAAATAGTGAAAGTTTGACTTCTTCCTTGACAATTTGGATGCCTTTTACTTCTTTCTGTTTTCTGATTGCTATGGCTATGACTTCCAGCACTGTGGAATAACTGATGAGAGTGGTCATCCCTGTCTTGTACCTAACATAGAGGGAAAGCTCTCAGTTTTTCCCCTGAGGATGATATTAGCTGTGTTTTTGTTGTTGTTGTTGTTGTTGTTGTTGCTGTTGCTGCTGCTGTTGCTGTTGTTTTTCTTTTTGTATATAGCCTTTCGTATGTTGAGGTATGTTTCTTCTAACCCTACTTTGTTGAGGGTTTTTTATCATGAATGGATGCTGTACTTTGTCAAATGTTTTTTTCTGCATTTATTGAGAGGATCATATGGTCCTCTATATTTTTTTAAATGTGGTGTATCACATTGATTGATTTGTGAATAATGAACCAGACTTGCATGTCAGGTATAAATCCCATTTGATTGTATGGAATAATTCTTTTAATGGACTGTTGGGTTTGATTTGCTATTATTTTATTGATAATTTTTGCATCCATGCTCATCAGAGATATTGGCTTGTAGTTCTCTTTTTTAGTGGAGTCTTTGTCTGGTTTTGGTATCAGGGTAACACTGGTCTCCTAGAATAAGTTTGGGAGTTTTCTTCCATTTCTATTTTTTGGAATACTTTGAGAAGAATAGGTATTAACTCTTCTTTCAATGTTTGGTAGAAATCCTCTGTGAAGTCATCTGGTCCTGGACTTTTGTTTCTTGGGAGATTTTTGATTACTGATCCAATTACTTTCCTGGTTACCAGTCTGTTTACCTTTCCTATTTCTTCCTGTTTCAGTTTTTGTAGTTTATATGTTTCTAGAAATTTATCCATTTCTTCCATATTGTCCAATTTGTGGGCAAATTGTTTCTTCAAATATTCCCCTATATTTTTTTTTTTTGTATTTCCGTGGTGTTGGTTGTTTTTTATCCTCTCTCATTTGTGATTTTATTTATTTGGTTCCTTTGTCTTTTCTTTTTGATAAGTCTGGTTAGGGATTTATCAATTTTATTAATTTTTTCAAAGTACCAGCTTTTAGTTTTATTGATATGTTCTATTGGGATTTTTAAAGCTTCTATATCATTTATTTCTGCTCCAAATCTTTATTATTTCCCTTCTTCTGCTGGCTTTGGGCTTCATTTTCTATTCCTTTTCTAGCTCCTTTAGGTGTAAGGTTGGGTTTTTTATTTCAGAGCTTTCTTGATTCTTGAGTCAAGTCTGTATTGCTATATACTTCCTTCTTAGGACCACCTTTGTTTCATCCCAAAGGTTTTGGACAATTATTTTGTCATTTTCATCTGTTTCCATGTATTTTTTTTTAATTTCCTCTTTGATTTCCAAGTTGACTCATTCATTATTTAGTAGCTTGTTTTTTAACCTCCATGTTTTTGTGGTTTTTGCAAATTTCTTCTTATGGTTGACTTTAAGTTTCATAGTGTTGTGGTCAGAAAAGATGCATGGTATTATCTCAGTCTTTTTGTACTTGTTGAGGCCTGATTTGTGACCTAGTATGTGATATTTTCTGGAGACTGTCCCATGTTACATAATTGGTAGTTTTGATTTCTTTGGAAAGGTCACCTTTTCTTTTTTTCTTACAAGTCATTTCCAATGTCAAGAAAATTTATTTATTTTTGTATATATTTTTTTTTCTTCTTCAACGTTTTTTATTTATTTTTGGGACAGAGAGAGACAGAGCATGAACGGGGGAGGGGCAGAGAGAGAGGGAGACACAGAATCGGAAACAGGCTCCAGGCTCCGAGCCATCAGCCCAGAGCCTGACGCGGGGCTCGAACTCACGGACCGCGAGATCGTGACCTGGCTGAAGTCGGACGCTCAACCGACTGCGCCACCCAGGCGCCCCTATTTTTGTATATTTTTATATATTTTCTTTGCTTACCATTTTATGGAAGTCTTGTGTTCTTTCTAATGATTTACAAATTAATGCTTTTGTATATTTAGTTGTATAATCTACAATGATTGATAATTCTGTGTCCTTGTATTCTAACACTTATAACTCATATTTATGTTTAATGTATTATTGAATTAGCCAGATTATTCATGTAAATATTAATTTATAATGGTGGTAACAAATATGCATACCTTGAACTTTATTTTCTTTGTGACATTACTGGTGTTTCTACATCTTTTACCTCGAAATGGTACTGGCTGTATTGAGGTAATCTTATGAATTCTTTACATGAAACCCATGTTTATATGTTTTAATTGAAGTTCCTTTAACACAGACTACACTTCATTAGGTAGTCCATTTACTCTGTGAAATGTGATGAATAAGTGAAAAGAGGTGGGTAATACTTTCATGCTTTTCAGAATTCTCTGAGTAATATCTTTAGTAGTGCAAATCATAATTTTATTGTCTTTAATTCAACTCTATAAACATCATTGCATACCTGTAATATGCAAGGCTCTGTGCCACAATCTGAGGATATAGATGAATTAAGCTTCATCATTAACTTCAAATT
Source organism: Panthera pardus (assembly GCF_024362965.1). Lineage (NCBI taxonomy): Eukaryota > Metazoa > Chordata > Mammalia > Carnivora > Felidae > Panthera > Panthera pardus. Next base: position 51,087,573 of record NW_026526843.1, on the reverse strand, counting down.
TTTCTTTCTATGGGGGAAAGAGATACTTGAACCAGTAAATGTAATAAAATTATGTTTTATTCAAGCTGGAGTGAGAACACAGAGATGGTATAGTCTATTCTACCTGAGTTGCTGGGAGAGGTTTTTGTTTGTTTGTTTGTTTTGTTTTTGTTTGTTTGTTTTTTCCTGAGGGTGTGGAAATAACACTTAAGATGAAACTTAAATTTAGATGAATGTTTGGCAGGCAAGCAAGAAGAAAAGACCATCACAGGCAGAAAAAGCAGCATAAGCATATCTATAGTTGTGAAACATTCTAAAACATTTAATTTAAAGCTTAATGGTAATACAATATTGTTGGTTTTTATTATTTAGGCATTGAGGCACCAGAACATTCAAAGCAAAATACAATAATAATTATGTTTATATTATTTACCACTTAATTTTTAATGTGTGTTTATTTTTGAGACACAGATAGACAAAGCATGAGCGGGTTGGGGGAGGGCAGAGAAGGAGAGAAATACAGAATCTGAAACAGCCTCCAGGCTCTGAGCTGTCAGCAGAGAGCCCAACATGGGGCTCAAACCCAAAAACCATGAAATTGTGACCTGAGCTGATATCAGTCACTTAACCAACTGAGCAACCCAGGCGCCCTGATATTATTTACCACTTCAATTATTTGTGATTTTTTTCTCCTCTTAGGTTCTAGTGTAGATCATTAAGAATTGGCTAATTTGAAGGGACACATGCACCCCCACGTTTATAGCACTACTATCAACAATAGTCAAAGTATGGAAAGAGCCCAAATGTCCATTGATGGATGAATGGATAAAGAAGTGGTATATATATATATATATATATATATATATATATATATATATATACACATTGGAGTATTACCCGGCAATCAAAAAAGAATGAAATCTTGCCATTTGCAACTACATGGATGGAACCAGAGGGTATTATGTTAAGTAAAATTGGTCAGTCAGAGAAAGACAAAAATCATATGACTTCACTCATATGAGGACTTTAAGAGACAAAACAGATGAACATATGGGAAGGGAAACAAAAATAATATAAAAACAGGGAGGGGGACAAAACAGAAGACACTCATAAATATGGAGAACAAACAGAGGGTTACTGGAGGGGTTGTGAGAGGGGAGATGGGCTAAATGGGTAAGGGCACTAAGGAATCTACTCCTTAAATCATTGTTGCACTATATGCTAAATAATTTGTATGAAATTAAACAAATAAATTGAAAATTAAAAAAAATTGGTTTAAAGTGAGCATAAAGTAAAATAATTGAAATCATGCTACAGAAAAAGTGCTACATAAATAAAAGGACTTAGTGCCTTACTATTATTTTTCACCTCCATGGCATTTACAATTGTAGAGACTGTTGTCAATTGTCTCCCCAAATTCCTTCTCCCTTTCATATATAAGACTAAAATTTTTCTTGGGTACATGACCACCTAGTCAGAGACTACATTTCAAGCCTCCATTTTAGTAAGTAAGGCAAACCATGTGACAAAGTTTTGACCAGAAGAATGTAAAAATAAGTAATGTACCCTATCTAGGACATTTATTTAAAAGAAAGGAACACTCTCCTTTGATTCTTTACATCCTTCTTTTAGGCTGAAATGTGAAAATGATAGCAGAAGCTATAACACTACTTTGGATAAGGAGATGGTAGTTATATATTGATGACATGAGATCAATATTTTAGAAAGAACCAGGATCCTTGCTAATTTTGAAGCTGTCTACTCAGATTTTTATGTGAAAAAAAAATAAACCTGTCTAGTTGAGGTAACTATTATTTGTGATCTCAGAGTTACAGCAACCAAATCAATATCTAATGTAACACTGGCACTGTTTCTAGAAAAGAGTTAGAAACAATTTTAATTGATTAATTGTGGAGTTGTCAATAAATACATAGAACATACTTAGGGTTGCTGGAGGAGTGAGGGTGGGGGGATGGTTTAAATGGTTGATGGGCATTAAGGATGACACTTTTTGAGATAAACACTGAGTGTCACCTGTAAGAGATGAATCACTTACAGGGTTCTACTCCTAAAGCCAAGAGTACACTGTATGTTAACTAACTTGAGTTTAAATTTCAAAAAAAAACAGTTGGGGCACCTGGGTGGCTCAGTCTGTTGAGCGCACGACTTCGGCTCAGGTCATGATCTCATGGTTTGTGAGTTCAAGCCCCATGTTGGGCTCTGTGCTGATAGCTTGGAGCCTGGAGCCTGCTTCAGATTCTGTGTCTCCCTCTCTCTCTGCTCCTCCCCTGTTCATGCTCTCTCTCTCTCTTTCTTTCTCTCTCTCTCAAAAATAAACATTAAAAATTCTTAAAGAAAGAAAAAGTTAAAAAAAGAAGAAAAGAAAAACTGATTAAAATGAAATTTTTTCATTGATAACTTTGGTTAATGCAGGTGCAATAGAGAACTCTGTTGTAACATTCCTCCTCATTTATAATGGAGATAATATTTAAAATATTTTTTTCTTTCCATAGTTTAAATATCTCAAATTACACAGAAAAATAGTTTTCATGTATTAACAAGATTAACACTAAAATAAGTGCAATAGTCACTATGGGGGGAATTTTCCAGTGTGGCATAAAAACAATTCATACAATTAAGAATAAATATTGATTAAGCTATTTTTGGCCTATTGTTTTTATGAAAAAATAAAAATAATCAGCTCCAGAATCCAGAATCTTAGTGCCATTCTAAACTCTCAGAGAAAAATATTATCTGAAAGGAGCAGAGTGATTTTATTCATTCTCAGAATGATCAGTAGGAGAAAACTGAGGCTGCAAATTTAACAGATGACTTGTTTTTCCTTTTGAAAAAGAAAGCAAAGGAAGCGGAAAATATACTTAATAGAATTGTTGATATATAAAGGTAATACAGCTGGTGCACTACTGCCAGATGAAACAGTAATTAAAAGATGATCTCTATTTTTCTGTGGTACACAAAGCAATCTGGATCACATTATGCAATTTACTCAAAAACTGAAAAATAGAACTATGCTATGACCCAGCAATTGCACTCCTAGGTATTGTCACACAGGATACAAAAATACTGATTTGAAGAGGCATGTACACCGCAATGTTTATAGCAACAATATAAACAATAGTCAAATTATGGAAAGAGCTCAAACGTTCATTGACTGATGAATGGATATAGAAAGTATATATAATGGATTATTACTCAGCCATAAAAAAGAATGAAATCTTGCCATTTGCAACAATGTGGATGGGGCTAGAGTGTATTTTGCAAAGTGATACAAGTCCGTTGGAGAAAGACAAATACCATAAGATTTCAGTCATACATGGAACTTAAAAAAAAAAAAAAAAAAAAAAAGAACGAACAAAGGAAAGCAAGGCAAACCATGAGAAACTCAACTATAGAGAAAAACCGGGGCACCTGGGTGGCTCAGTAGGTTAACCGTCCAGCTCTTGGTTTTGGCTTGGGTAGTGATCTCACGATTCATGAGTTCAAGCCCTGCATCCAGCTTCATGTTGACAGTGAGGAGCCTACTTGGGATTCTCTCTCTCCTTCTCTCTCTTCCCCTCCCACCTCACTTTTTATGTCTCTCTCTGTCTCAAAATAAATAAATTAATTTAAAAATATATTTAATAAAAAATAATAACATTAAGAAAAAGAACAAACTGAAGGTTGATGGAGGGGTAGTGGGTGGGAGATAGGCTAAATGGATGATGGGTATTAAGGAGGACACTTGCTATGAACACTGGGTGTTATATGTAAGTGATAAATCACTAAATTCTACTCCTGACATCAACATTACACTATATGTTAATAATAACAACAGCAATAAAAAGCCAAAATAGCATACTTCTATTAGAAATACGAATTTTGAGATTTCCTATGTTTGACATATATTACCTGGAGACTAGAAGTACACTTTTAAAGAAAAATAATGTTATAAGCCCACGTTTATAAAATGCAAACTAATGCCTTTTTAACCTGATAATCAAAGTACTATATGCATAATAACAATATCAATTACAAGGGACTGTAACAGATATAAATCAAAGTGTTATGAGTTCAATTGTGCACACCACCAAAGGAATAATGAGTCCTAACCACCAGTACCTGTAACGTGACCTTATTTGGAATTAGAATCTTTGAAGATATAATAAAGGTGAAACGAGGCCTCATTAGATTAGAGAGTGAATTCAATGACTAGTGTCTTCATAAGCAACACACATAAGGGAATAAAGCCTTGTGAAGATAGAGGAAGATATCAGAGTGATGAAACTATGAGTCAAGGAATGCCAAGGATTGCCATCAACCACCAGAAGCTAAGGAAAGGCATGGGACAAATACTGTCTCAGAGCTCCCAGTAGGAACCAATTTTTCCAACTCCTTGATCAGACTTCTGGATTCTTAGGCAGTGAGAAAATAAATTTCTGTTATTTAGGCCATTCAGTTTGTGGTACGTTGTTACAGCAGCCCAGCCAAACTAAACACAAGGTATTCAGGAAAAGAATACTAAGAGGAAAAGTGAGGAAAATGAGGGAGAAATTTTTCCTTAAAGATAATATGTCTACAGCATTTGACCTTCTGTGACTGGTTTATTTCATTTAACATACTCTAGGTTCACCCATGTTGTCACAATGGCAGGTTTTCCTTATTTTTTTGAGGCTGAATAATATTCTTTTTTTAAAGTATCTTTATGGACGTTATCCCATTTGATATTTATTTTGAAAAGAGAGCACAAGTGGGGGAAAGGCAGAGAGTGAGGAGGACAGAGGATCTGAACAAGGCTGTATGCTGACACCATTGAACCCGATGTGGTGCTTAAAATAATGAACCATAAGGTCATGACTAGAGCCAACGTCTAATGCTCAACCATCTGAGCCACCCAGGTGCCCCGAGGCTGAATATTATTCTATGGTATGTATCTACAATATTTTTTTCCTATTCCCATGTGTTATAGAATTTTATTTTTTTAAATTTATTTTTAAATTGTTTTATTCGTTGAGGCGCCTGGGTGGCTCATTCGGTTAAGCATCCGACTTCGGCTCAGGTCATGATCTCACAGTTCGTGAGTTCGAGCCCCGTGTCGGGCTCTGTGCTGACAGCTCAGAGCCTGGAGCCTACTTCACATTCTGTGTCTCCCTCTCTCTCTGCCCCTTCCCTGCTCATGCTATGTCTCTCTCTGTCTCAAAAATAAATAAACTTTTAAAAAATTTAAAAATTGTTTTATTCGTTATTTTTATTAAATTTACATCCAAACTACTTGGCATATAGTGCAACAATGATTTCAGAGTTAGATTCCTTAGTTCCCCTTACCCATTTAGCCCATCTCCCCTCTCACAACCCCTACCGTAACGCTCAGTTTGTTCCCCATATTTATGAGTCTCTTCTATTTTGTCCCCTTCCCTGTTTTTATATTATTTTTTTTCCTTCCCTTATGTTCATCTGTTTTGTCTCTTAAAGTCCTCATATGAGTGAAGTCATATGATTTTTGTCTTTCTCTGACTGACAATTTCACTTAGCATAATACCTTCTAGTTCCATCCATGTAGTTGCAAATGGTGAGATTTCATTCTTTTTGATTGCGGAGTAATACTCCAATATATATATATATATATATATATATATATATATATATATATATATATATATATACCACTTCTCCTTTATCCATTCATCCATCAATGGACATTTGGGCTCTTTCCATACTTTGACTATTGTTTATACTGCTGCTATAAACGTGGGGGTGCATGTGTCCCTTGGAAACAGCACACCTGTATCCCGTGGATAAATGCCTAGTAGTACAATTGCTGGGTTGTAGGGTAGTTCTGTTTTTAGTTTTTTGAGGAATCTCCATACTGTTTTCCAGAGTGGTTGCACCAGCTTGCATTCCCACCAGCAATGCAAAAGAGATCCTCTTTCTCCGCATCCTTGCCAACATCTGTTGTTGCCTGAGTTGTTAATGTTAGCCATTCTGTCAGGTGTAAGGTGATATCTCATGGTGATTTTGATTTGTATTTCCCTGATGATGAGTGATGTTGAGCCTTTTTTCATTTGTCCATTGGCCATCTGGATGTCTTCTTTGGAGAAGACATTCATGTCTTTTGCCCATGTCTTCACTGGATTGTTTGTTTTTTGGGTGTTGAGTTGCATAAGTTCTTTACAGATTTCGGATACTAACCCTTTATCTGATATGTCATTTGCAAATGTCTTCTCCGATTCTGTCAGTTACCTTTTAGTTTTGCTGATCATTTCCTTCTCTGTGCAGAAGTTTTTTGTTTTTTGTTTTTGTTTTTGTTTTTGATGAGGTCCCAGTAGTTTCTTTTTCCTTTTGTTTGCCTTTACTCCAGAGACGTGTTGAGTAAGAAGTTGCTGCGGCCAAGATCAAAGAGGTTTTTGCCTGCTTTCTCCTCAAGGATTTTGATGGATTTCTGTCTTACATTGAGGTCTTTCATCCATTTTGAGTTTATTTTTGTGTATGGTGTAAGAAAGTGGTCCAGGTTCATTCTTCTGCATGTTGCTGTCCAGTTTTCCCAGCACCACTTGCTGAAGAGACTTATTCCATTGGATATTCTTTCCTGCTTTGTCAAAGATTAGTTGGCCATACGTTTGTGAGTCCATTTCTAGGTTCTCTATTCTGTTCCATTGATATGAGTGTCTGTTCTTGTGCCAGTACCACACTATCTTGATGATTACAGCTTTGTAGTATAGTTTGAAGTCTGGGATTGTGAAGCCTCCTGCTTTGGTTTTCTTTTTCAAGATCACTTTGGCTATTCGGGTTCTTTTCTGGTTCCATACAAATTGTAGGATTATTTGTTCTAACTCTGTGAAGAATCCTGGTATTACTTTTATAGGGATTGCATTGAATATGTAGATTGCTTTGAGTAGTATTGACATTTTAACAATATTTGTCCTCCCTATCCAGGAGCATGGAATCTTTTTTCCAATTTTTTTGTCTTCTTCAATTTCTTTCATAAGCTTTCTACAGTTTCAGTGTATAGATTTTTCACCTCTTTGGGTAGATTTTTTCCTAGGTATTTTATGGTTTTTTTGTCCAACTGTAAATGGGATCAATTCCTTGATTTCTATTTCTGTCTCTTCATTGTTGTGTATAGGAATCCAACGGATTTCTGTGTATTGATTTTGTATCCTGCAACTGCTGAATTCATGAATCACTTCTAGCAGATTTTTGGTGGAATCTTTTGAGTTTAACAAATAGAGTATCATGTCATCAGCAAAGAGTGAAATTTGGCCTCCTCCTGGCTGATTTGGATTCCTTTTATTTCTTTGTGTTGTCTGATTGCAGAGGTAGAGACTTCCAATACTATGTTGAATAACAGTGGCGAGAGTGGACATCCCTGTCTCGTTTCTGACCTTAGGGGGAAAGCTGTCAGTTTTTCCCCATTGAGCATGATATTAGCATTGGGTCATTCATATATGGCTTTTATGATCTCGAGGTATGCTCCTTCTATCCCTGTCTTATTGAGGGTTTTTATAAAGAAAGGATGCTGTATTTTGTCAAATGCTTTCTCTGCAGCTATTGAGAGGATCATATGGTTCTTGTCCTTTATTTTAATGATGTGATGAATCACATTAATTGTTTTGTGGATATTGAAGCAGCCCTGAATCCCAGGTATAAATCCCACTTGGTCGTGGTGAAAAAAAAAAATAATGTATTGTTGGGTCCAGTTGGCTAATATCTTGTTGAGAACTTTTGTATCCATGATCAACAGGGAAATTGGTCTATACTTCTCTTTTTTAGTGAGGTCTCTGGTTTCAGAATCAAGATAATGGTGGCTTCACAGAAAGAGTTTGGAAGTTTTCCTCCCATGTCTAATTTTTGGAACAGCTTCAAAAGAATAGGTGTTAACTCTTCCTTAAATGTTTGTTAGAATTCCCCTGGAAAGCCATCTGGCCCTGGACTCTCGTTTTTTGACAGAGTTTTGATTACTAAATCGATTTCCTTACTGGTTATGGGTCTGTTCAAATGTTCTATTTCTTCCTTTTTCAGTTTTAGTAGTGTATATGTTTCTAGGAATTTGTCCATTTCTACCAGATTGCCCATTTTATTGGCATATAATTGATCATAACGTTCTCTTATTATTGCTTTTATTTCTGTTGTCTTGTTTGTGATCTCTCCTCTTTCATTCTTGATTTTATTTATTTGGGTCTGTTCCTTTTTTCTTTTTGATCAAACTGGCTAGTGGTTTATCAATTTTGTTAATTCTTTCAGAGAGGCAGCTTCTGGTTTTATTGATGTGTTCTACTGTTTTGTTGTTGTTTTTGTTGTTATTGTTATTTTGATATCATTAATTTCTGCTCTAATCTTTATTATTTCCTGTCTTCTGCTGTTTTTGGATTTTATTTGCTGTTTTTTTTTCCAGCCCCTTAAGGTGTAAGGTTATGTTGTATATCTGAAATATTTCTTCCTTTTTTAGGAAGTCCTGGATTGCCATATGCTTTCCTCTCATGACCGTCTTTGCTGCATCCCAGTGGTTTTGGGTTGTGGTGTTATGATTTTCATTCACTTCCATATACTTTTTAATTTCCTCTTTAACTGCTTGGTTAGCCCATTCATTCTGTTATAGGATGTTCTTCAGTCACCAAGTATTTGTTATCTTTCCACAGTTTTTCTTGTGGTGGATTTTGAGTTTCATAGCATTGTGGTCTGAAAAGATGCACGGTATAATCTCAATCTTTTTGTACTTAGGGCTGTTTTGTGTTCCAGTATATGGTCTATTCTGGAGAACGTTCCATGTGCAGTGGAGAAGAATGTATATTCTGCTGCTTAATGATGAAATGTTCTGAATATATCTGTTAAGTCCATCTGGTCCAGTCTGTCATTCAAAGCCATTGTTTCCTTGTTGATTTTTTTATTAGATGATCTGTCCATTGCTGTGAGTTGGGTGTTGAAGTCTCCTACTATTATTGTATTACTATCGATGAGTTTCTTTGTTTGTGATTAATTGATTTATATATTTGGGTGCTCACACATTTGGCACATAAATGTTTACAATTGTTAGGTCTTCTTAGTCTATAGACCCCTTGATGATGATATAATGCCCTTCTGCATCTGTTGATACAGTCTTCATTTTAGTCTAGATTATCTGATATAAGTTTGGCAACTCCAGATTTCCTTTTTTGACCATTAGCATGATAGATGGTTTGCCATCCCCTTATTTTTAATCTGAAGGTGACTTCAGTCTAAAGTTGGTCTCTTGTAAACAGCATATAGATGGGTCTTGTTGTCTTATCCATTCTCTTACCCTATGTCTTTTGACTGGAGCATTGAGTCCATTGACATTTAGAGTGAGTACTGAAAGATATGAATTTAATGCCATTATGATGCTTGTAGATTTGGAGTTTCTGGTGGGGTTCTCTGGTCCCTTCTAATCTTTCATATATATATATATATATATATATATATATATATATATATATATTCATCTTTTCCCCCTCAGAGAATCCCCTTTAAAATTTCTTGCAGGGCTGGTTTATTGGTCACAAACTCCTTCAATTTTTGTTTGTCTGGGAAACACTTTATCTCTCCTTCTATTTTGAATGACACCCTTTCTGTGTAAAGAATTCTTGGCTGCATATTTTTCTAATTCAGCACATTGAATATATCCTGCCACTCTTTTCTGGCCTGCCAGGTTTCTGTGGATAGGTCTGCTGCAAACCAGATCTGTCTTCCCTTGTGGGTTTTGGACTTTTTTTCCCTTGCTGCTTTCATGATTCTCTCCTTGCCTATTTTGTAAATTTGACAATGATATACCTTGTTGATGGTCGGTTTTTGTTGAAACTATGGGCGTCCTCTGTGTTTCCTGGATTTTGATGTCTGTGTGTTTCTTCAGGTTAGGAAAGTTTCCCACTATGATTTGTTCATGTTATCCTTCTACCCCTATTTGTCTCTCTTCTTCTTCTAGGACCCCTATGATTCTGGTGTTCCTATTTAATGAGTCACTGATTTCTCTAAATCTTAAATCATGCTCCTTTGCCTTAATGTCTCTCTTTTTTTTGCGTCATTATTCTTTATAAGTTTGTCCTCTATATCACTGATTCTCTGTTCTGCCTCATCCATTCTTGCTGCCACTGGATCTGTCTGTGATTGCGGCTCAGTTATAGCAGTTTTAATTTATTCTGCCTATTTTTTTTTTACTTCTTTTGTCTCTGCAGAAAGGGATTCTAATATATTTTTGACTCCAGCTAGTATTTTTATTTTCATAATTCTAAATTCTGGTTCAGACATCTTGTTTGTATCTGTGTTGGTTAAATCCCTGGTTGTCATTTCTTCGTGTTCTTTTTTTTGTGGGTGAATTTCTTCATTTTGTTATTTTGCAGGGAGAAAAGGAATTAATAAGGTTGAAAAATTAAAATTAAAAAGAAATAAAATTAAAAACAATATTCAAATTAAAAATTACACACAACCACACACACACACACACAAATCTAATAAATGATTCTAGATCCTAGGTGTGTTTTGTTCTGGATGTTGAAAGTGGTTTGACAGATTAGATTAAAAAAAGGAGAAAAAAACAAAGAAATCGTTTGAGAATTTGAAAAAATAAATACACTGATGTAGGTTAAAATGAGATGATGGGAGTAAAATAGAATTTGAAAAAATTTACACAAAAAGAAAGCATATGGTAGTAAAAATTAAAGAAAAATATTTTTAATAAAAAATAAAAATGACTTTTTTCTCTTTCTGTATTCAAGAAATTGAAAGGAAATGAAAAAGAGAAAAAAGAAAAAAAGAAATCTTTTGAAAATTTGAAAAGGTGAATACACTGAAGTAGGCTAAAACAGAATGATGGGAGTAAGACAGAATTTGAAAAAATTTACACAAAAGGAAAAAATATAGTAAAATATGAAGAAAAATATTTTTAATAGAAATTGAAAATAAAAATGAAGTTTTTCTCTTTCTGCATTCAATAAAAAGAAAAGAAATGAAAAAGAAAAAAGAAAAAGAAAAAAAGGAAATTATTTGAAAATTTAAAAAGGTGAATACACTGAAGTAGGCTAAAACAGAATGATGGAAGTAAGATAGAATTTGAAAAAAACTTACACAAAAGTAAAAAATATAGTAAAAAAAATTAAAGAAAAATATTTTAATAAAAATTGAAAATAAAAATGAATTTTTTCTCTCACTCTATTCAAGCAAAAGAAGTGTAAAAAAGAAAAAAAAGAAAAAAAATTGAATAGATGGACCTGCTAAGAGATTGAAATAGTACTGAAATTACTTTTTTTCCCCTAGAAGTCAGACTATGTAGTGCTTTATAGTCCATAAACTCAGTAGGCGGTGAGACTTATGTTCTTGAAGAGGGAGGTTGGTCCACTTGGACGGTGCTCACTGTAATGGCTCTGTTCTCCACTAGATGGCACTGCTAGCCTAGGGGGGTTGGATTGTTGCAGTGCTCCTAGGTGCATATGAGCATGTGTGGGAGCGGTGAAAATGGCGTCACCCAGCTACCCATTCTCTAGTATCAGAACTCTATTCTCCCTGATGAGCAATCCCACACCCGTCCTCTGTCTTCAGCTTTCATCAACTGCCTGCTTCTTCACTGTCCATGAACAAGCCCTAGGTAGTACCTCTCTTCCGAGTTTTGTCTCAGATGAGGCTGTTTTCCCTGGCCCCTTACTTCTGAAGGACTGTGACTTTGGCCTGTTACATCCCTCTGTGGAAGGGTCTCACCGAGCAATGTCCAATCAATGGCCGAAAATGGCTGCACCCAGGAATGCTTGCTGGACCCTGCTGCTGCTGGAACCCTGAGACTGTGGCCAGGTGCGAAACAGCACCAGAAAAAGATCACAAGATAGTGTAGCAGCAGCTTTTCAGGGATTATGGAAAATCACAACACACATCTGGCACCAGGCTTCACCGTTAATGACCTTGTTCCAGCACCAGCGAATGTGGCCATCTTCTGGGATCTGCTGGGACCCAGTGGCTTCAACAGTCTCTACCAAATGTCCTTCCAGCAGTGGAACTGCTTTTCCCCATGTGGGCTGACAACCTCCGGGACCCCACTCTCTTCCTGGGGATTCGCCCTTCCCACCAGAGCACAGTCAGCTATCGAGCTGCGGAGTTGCCGACTTTGTGCTCCCCTTGTTTATAGTCTTAGTGAATTTAAACCCTCTCCTTTCTCCTTTATCCCTTTTTAGTTTAGTCCCTGTGGCTGTTTCCAGTTTTCTACTTTCTCTCCAGCTGCTTCTGTGCAGGGGTGCTTTTCCCATATTCTCCCCCACCCCAGTCTCCGTCCTCTCTCAGCCTGCAAAGGCAGCTCCCTCCCTGCTGCTGGCTTCTCTCTCCCCAAGTTTACCTCTCCATGCCATGTTTCTGCTGAATTCTGTGGTTCCAGTTGTGCAGATTGTTGTGTTAATCCTCCACACAGTTTTCTAGGTGTGTAGGATGGTTTAGTGTTGGTCTGGCTGTATTTCATGGACATGAGACACACAAAAATCTTCCATGGTGTTCCACCATCTTGGCTCCCCTCTCCAACCCTGACTAATGTTTTAAATCAAGATGATCATGTACAGATGAACAAAACAGGTGAGCAGCACCCATTATAGAAAGTTTATGGCTACCTGGAATTTGCAATACATTACACATGCTCTAATACTTATGCATTTTATAAATGTACAATTTCTTCAGACTCTTGTTTAGATTGTTTTCTTTAAAAATGACAAAAAGGCTTCATTATCTGGTTTCTAAAGCTATTAGAGAAAAGGAGTTGCAAATGAGGAAAGAGAAGTTATACTTCTAGGCAGGATCTCTTATGGCAGAAGAAAAGTCATAGTGAATTTTCTTACATCAAAGAGGTGACAGAAAAACTCACAAAGAATAGTATGGTGGGGGCAAAGATTCCTGTTCTGTTAAGTACACCTTGAATTCATTAAAGTGACTCTTAATTATCAGTAACAGTTAAATTATACTTAATACCAATTAAATATTGTCTATATTTAGTTATATTAAATTTTTTAATGTTTATTTATATTTGAGACAGAGAGAGACAGGGCATGAACGGGGGAGGGGCAGAGAGAGAGGGAGACAGGTTCCAGGCTCTGAGATGTGAGCACAGAGCCCAATGCAGGGCTCAAACTCACAAACTGCAAGATCATGACCTGAGCTGAAGTCAGACGCTCAACTGAATGAGACACCCAGGCGCCCCTAGGTATATTAATTTGAAATACATATTTCATAATAACAAGAGTTTAAAACCTAATGAGGGTTCTGGATAATCAATATTTTATTGAATATAAATTTTTCAATTTTTTTTTGATCATTTCCTTAGGTTCTTTAGGGGATAAGAATTTTTTAAAAAGTTACTTGGTCATATGACTATGACATATGATTATGACCAGTCATATCTATTAATTTTTGTTACAATTCCATCCTATTTGTTTATAACATTGCCCTTTTTTCATTTCATCATTAGGTTTGCAAGGAATATTATCATAATCTTCCTTTCCTCTGTGAAAATAAAAATAAAAATAAAATAGTACTGATGAAACCACTTCCCAGAGGACAAAGAAGGGACCTATTTTGCCATGAAAAATACTTAAGACAGGGAATACTTTATAGTTAAATTTAAAAGACACATTTAAGGTCATGGCATGATAGCTGGTTGCATGAATTTGTTTTTGTTGCTGTTGTTGTTTGTTTTTGTTTTTGAGTCAATCCCACTTAAAACAATGTAACAGCCGAATACCATACTGAATATCCATTCCTTCACAAATAGTCTGGCTTTCACTCAATATTAGGAGAAAATCATTTGGGATAAGGAAAAAACATTTCTATTTTTCTTTTATACTCCTGGTTGCCTTATGTTTGTTTGTTTCTCTCAGGAAAGACTGTATTTTTTCCCAAAATGCTGACCTTAGTTCTTTAGAACTATTTCTGGGAGGAGAAATGCAGTATATCAGTCATAATGCAAATATCATTCATATGACTGCATGTATAACATAAACGAAGGATAGGAGTAATAGTAGAGAAGCATTTCAAATCTAAGTTATAGAAAGCATATACGTATTTTGAAAAGATTAAATGGAAGTGAACCTCTCAATGATAAAACTGTGTCTTAGAAAGCCCACTAAATGCTTAAAAAGGGAGAAGTAGGCAAATTGGCTTTCCACTAAATCTCATTTTTTGTTTATTTATTTATTTTGAGAGAGACTGAGACAGCACAAGTGGGGGACGGGCAGAGAGACAGGGAGAGAAAGAGTCCCAAGCAGGCTCTGTGCTGCCGGTGCATAGCCTGAGGTGGGGCCCAAATTCACAAAACTGCCAGATCCTGACCTGAGCCAAAACCGAAGAGTTGGAGGCTTAACCGACTGAGCCACCAGGCATCCCTCCACTGAATCTCTTAAAAACACAATTTATTATGTTGTTTGACTTTGTTATCTGTCCAAAAAGATTCTAATTTCCTTAATTAAATAACAATATTTATTTTAACAATGGCCCATAGAGAGAATCCTATTGATGTAATGGTTTTTCATTTTCTACCACATAGATGTGATAGATATATCCATGGTTGAAAGAATAGTCAATTATTTTTTCATCTTACAAATATTTATTTATTTGAATTGGTATCAATGTACATAGCTAAAATTTTGTTTTATTTTTTTAATTTTAATTTAAATATAGTTAACATAAAATGTTATATTCACCTGTACAATACCGTGACTCAACAATTCTATAATCACCAGTCCTCATCATGACAAGTGCACTCCTTAATCCCCATCATCTTTTTCACCTATGCCCCCCAAATCCCCTCCAGTAACCATCAGTTTGTTCTCCATAGTTTAAAGTCTCTTTCATGGTTTGTCTCTCTCTTATTTTTTCCTTTGCTTGTTTGTTTCTTAAATTCCACATTTGAGTGAAATCATATGGTATTTCACTTTCTCTGACTTACTTATCTCACTTATACCCTCTAGCTCCATCCATGTCTTCGCAAACGGCAATATTTCATTCTTTTTTATGACTGAATAATATTCCACTATATATATATATATATATATATATATATATACACACATATATACATATATGTATGTGTATATATATATATATGTCACCTCTTTTTTATCTGCTCATCTTTCAATGGACACTTGGGCTGCTGCCATGCCTTGGTTATTATCAATGATGCTACTATAAACATAGGGGTGCATGTATCCCTTTGAATTAGTGTTTTTGTATTCTTTGGGTAAATATCCAGTAATGCAATTGCTGGACCATAGGATAGTTCTGTTTTTAACGTTTTGAGGAAACTACATAGTGTTTTCCACAGTGGCTGCACAAGTTTGCATTCCTATGAAGAGTGCAGTAGTGTTCCTTTTGCTCCACATCCTCACTAACACTTGTTTCTTGTGTTGTTGATTTTATCCATTCCAAGAGGTGTGAGGTGATATCTCATTGTAGTTTTGGTTTGTATTTCCCTGATGATGAGTGATATTGACATCTTTTCATGTGCCTGTTGGCCATCTGGATGTATTTCTTAGAAAATGTGTGTTATTTTATTCTGCCCATTTTTAAATTGGATTATTTGTGTCTTTGTTTTTTTTAATTGTGGATTTGCAGGAATGCTTTATATATTTTGGATACTATCCCTTTATCAGATATGTCATTAGTAAATGTCTCTTTTCATTCAGTAGGTTGCATTTTAGTTTTGTTGATTGTTTCCTTCACTGTGCAAAAGTTATTTATTTTGATATAGCCCCAGCAGTTTATTTTTGCTTTTATTTACCTTGCATCAGGAAGTATATCTAGAAAAATGTTGCTACAGCTAATGGCAGAGTCTTTATTACCTGTGGATTTTTTTTCTAGTAGTTTTATGGCTTCAAGTCACACATTTAGGTCTTTTATCTATTTTGAATTTATTTTTTGTATGGTATAAGAAAGTAATCCAGTTTCTTTTTCATGTAGCTGACCGGTTTTCCCAACACCATTTGTTGAATAGAGTTCCTTTTTCTCATTGGATATTCTTAACACATTGTCAAAGATTAATTGACCATATGATTGTGGGTTTATTTTTGGGTTTTCTACTCTGTTATATTGATATGTGCATCTATTTTTATGCCAGAACCATAGTGTTTTGATTACTACAACTTGTAATATATCTTAAAATCCGAAATTGTGATACCTCCAGCTTTTCTTTTTCTTTCCAAAATTTCTCTAGTTATTGAAGCTTTTTTATGGTTCCATACAAATTTTAGGATTGTTTATTCTAGTTCTGTGAAAAATATTGGTAAATGCTGGTATTATTTCAAGAGGGATTGCATTAAGTGTGTAGGATTCTTTGGGTAGTACAGACATTTTAATAATTGTTCTTCCAGACTATGAACATGGAATACCTTTCCATTACTTTATGTTGTCTTCAGTATCTTTCATCAATGTTTTATAGTTTTTATGCTACAGGTCTTTTGCCTCTTTAGTTAGGCTTATTCATAGATATCACAATTTGGTGTGATTTTAAATCTGATTGTTTTCTTAATTTCTCTCACTATTAGTGTATATAAATGCAACAAATTTATTAATATTGGTATCTTATCCTGCAAATGTACTGAATTCATTTAACAGTTCTAGTGTGTGTGTGTGTGTGTGTGTGTGTGTGTGTGTGTGTAATCTTTAAGGTTTTCTATATATAGTATCATGTCATCCGAAAATAGCAAAAGTTTAATTCTTCCTTACAAATTTGGATGCTTTTTATTTCTTTTTGCTAATTGCTATTGCTAGGACTTCCAGGACTGTGTTGAATAAAAATGATGAGAGTGCATAATTTTGTCTTGTTCCTGACCTCAGGGGGAAGGTCTCATTTTTTTCCATTTGGTATGATGCTTACTGTTTTTTTTTTTAAATATATATGGCCTTAATTATGTTGAGATATATTTCCTCTAAACCTACTTTGTTGAGGGCTTTTATCATGAGTGTATGTTGTAGTTTGTCAAATACTTTTTCTGTGTCTTTGAAATGAACATACGGTTTTTATCCTTTCTCTTATTGATGTGATGTATCACATTGATTGATTTGTCAAAATTGAACAACCTTGCATCCCAGAAATAAATCCTACTTGATCGTGACTTTTTTAATGTATTTTTGGATTCAGTTTGCTAGTATTTTTTTGAGTTTTTTTGCATATGTTTTCATCAAGGATATTGACATGTAGTTCTTACTTTTTGAGGTTTCTTTGTTTGGTTTTGGAATTATGGTAATGTTGGCCTCATATAATGAATTTGGCAATTTTCATCTTTTTCTAATTTTTTTGGAATAGTTTGAGAAGAATAGGTATTAAATATTATTTAAATGTTTGGTAGAATTCACCTGTGAAGCATCTGGTCCTGGCTTTTTTTCATTGGTAGTTTTTTGGTTATTGATTCAATCTCCTTGCCCATAATCAATCTATTCAAATATCCTATTTCCTCCTGCTTCAGTTGTGGTAGGTTATATGTTTGTAGGAATTTATCCATTTCGTTCAAGTTGTACAATTTGTTAGCATATAGCTTTTTATATTGTTTTTATTTCTGTGTTGTTGGTTATTTCTCCTATTTAATTTGTGATCTTGTTTATTTCAATCATTTCTCTTTGTTTTTTGATGAGTCTGGCTAGAGGTTAATGAATTTTGTTGATCTTTTCAAAGAAGCAGTTCCTGGGTTTCATTAATCTTTTCTATTTTCTTTTAGTTTCTATATCATTTATTTGCACTCTAATCTTTGTTGTTTCCTTCCTTCTCTTTTTTTTTTTTTGTTTGGTTTGTTCTTCTTTTCCTAGCTCCTTCAGGTGTAAGGTTACATTATTTACTTGAGATTTTTCTTGCTTCTTTTTAATTTTTTAATGTTTATTTTTGAGAGAGAGATATACAGATTTGAGCAAGGGAAGGGCAGAGACAGAGAATCTAAAGCAGGCTCCAGGCTCTGAGCTGTCAGCACAGAGCCTGAGGTGGGGCTCAAACTCATGAACTATGAGATCATGACCTGAACCAAAGTCAGAAGCCCAACTGACTGAGCCACCCAGGCACCCTGAGATTTTTCTTGCTTCTTGAGTTAGGCCAGTATTGCTATAAACTTCCCTCTTAGAACTGTTTTTGCCTTATCTCAAAGATTTTAGACCATTGTGTTTTCATTTTCATTTGTTTCCATGTGCTTTTTTAATTTTTTTTTCATTGATTTCTTGGTTAATCCATCCATTGTTTAGTAGCATGTTATTTAGCCTCCATGTATTTGTGGTTTTCCAGATTTTTTCTTGTGGTTGATTTCTAGCTCCATAGTGTTATTTTCAGAAAAGATACGTGGTATAACTTTAATCTTTTTGAATTTTCTGAGGTGTGTGTGTGTGTGTGTGTGTGACCTAATATCATCTATTCTGGAGAATGTTCCATGTGCACCTGAAAAGAATGCCCATTCTGCTGTTTTAGGATGGAATATTGTAAATATATCTGTTACAGCCACCTGGTTCAATGTATTATTCAAATCCATTGTTTCCTTGCTGATTTTCTGTTTAGCTTATCTGTCCATTGATATATGTAGGATGTTAAAGTCCCCAGTGTTATTGTATTACTATTGATTGGTTTCTTTATGTTTGTTATTAATTGTTTTATATTTGGGTATTGTCAAATCTTTTTGATCATTGTATCTTCTTGTTTGATTGTACCTTTTCTTATGATCACTGTCCTTCTTTGCTTATTGTTACATTCTTTGTTTTAAAATTTAATTTTTCTGATGTAATTATTGTGACTCCAGCTTTCCTTTAACATTCATTTGCATGATAGTTGTTTCTCCATCCCCTCACTTTCAATCTGTAGGTGTCTTTTGGTCTGAAATGAGTCTCTTATAAGCAGCATATAGATGGGTCTTGTTTTGTATCCACTCTATCACCCTATTCCTTTTTATGGAAGCATTTAGTAAATTTACATTCAAAGTAATTATTAATAGATATGTATTTATTGCCATTTTATCACTTGTTTTGTTGATTTTTTCTAAAGTTTTTCTCTGATCCTTTATTGTTTTCTCTATTTCATGGTTTCTTGGTTTTCTTTAGTGATATATTTTGATTCCTTTCTCTTCAATTTTTGCGTATAAGTGGTTTTTGATTTGTGGTTACCATTAGGTTTGTATATATCATCTTCTGCATATAGCAGTCCAAATTAAATTGATGGTTATTTAATTTTGAACTCATTCTTTATTCCTCTCCCCTTCACATTTTAGATATATGGTGGCATATTTTACATCCTTTTATTTTGTGAGTTCCTTGGCTCATTTTTTACAAAAATTCACTTATCCTGTTTTTGTATTTCCTACTCTCATACAATCACTTTTGGTCTTTCTTTTCCACTATAAGATTACCCTTTCATATTTCTTGCAGAGTTGGTTTATTGGTCATGAACTCCTTTAATTTTGGATTGTGCGGAAACTCTTTTTCTCTCCTTCTCTTCTGATTGATAGCCTTGCTGGATAGAACATTCTAGGGTGCAGATTTTTCAGTCAGCACTTTGTGTGTGTGTGTGTGTGTGTGTGTGTGTGTGTGTGTGTGTGTGTGTGTTAGAGAGAGAGCATGAGCAGGGGAGGGTCAGGGAGAGAGGAAGAGAGATAATCTCAAACAGACTCTACATGGAGCCCAATACAGGGCTCAGTCTCATGACCCTGAGATCATGACCTGAGCTGAAATGAAGAGTTGGACACTTAACTGACTGAACCACTCACACACTCCAGCACTTTGAATATATCATGTGACTCCTTTCTGGCTTGCCAAGATTCTGTTGAAAAATCTGCTGATAGCCTTATGGGATTTCCTTTGTGTGCAACTGTCTACTTCTATTGCTTTATTTTTTTTCTTTCTCATTACATTTTGCCATTTGAATTACAATATGTTATTTTGTGGATCTGTTATTTTTTATTTTGTTGAGGATTCTTTGGGCCTGCTGGATCTGAATATATGTTTTCTTCCCCAGATTAGGAAAGTTTTCAATTATTACTTCTTTTAATACATTTTCTTCCCCCTTTTCTCTCTTATTTCCAGGATTGTTATAATATGAATGTTACTACATTTCATGGAGTCACTGATTTCCCTGTCTATTCTTATTTTGCATATTTTTCTTTCTTTTGGTTAACTTGATTACTTTCTATTATTCAGTTTTTATTTCATTAATTTTTTCCCCTGCTTCTTCCATTCTGTTCTTCATTCCATCAAGTGTGTTTCTCACTTCATTTATTTAACCCTTTATCTCTGGTATGTTATTACTTATATCTTTGATTAGGATCTCACTGATGCCTTCCACTCTTTTCTCAAGTCCAGTGAGTACCTTCATAACCATTACTATAAATTTTCTACCAGAAATGTTACTGATATGTTTCACTTAGATCTCTGGCTGTGGTCTTTCCTGTTCTTTCATTTGGGACAAATTCCTCTGTCTTCTTGCTTTGTCTAAGTCTCTGTGCTTCTTTCTCTGTGTTAAGGAAGTCAGTTATGTCTCTTCTTCATATGGGTATTGACCTTATAAAGAAGAGGTCCTGTACTGTCCTGCAGTGTAGTGTGCCCTGTTCCCCAGGGACTGGCACTTTATAGAGTGTCTCCAATGTGAGATGCATGTGCTTTATCCTTCATGGAAGTTTCCTGCAGAGGATCTCTTTGTTGTGGGCAGTGTTTGGTTCCTAGCCTGAATGTAGCACGTTTTAAGTAGGTGTGTTCTGGTCTGCTTGTGAAATGAGACCTGTAGCCACTGTTGCCAGAGGTGAGGCCCTGAAAAACTCTCCAGTTGGGACATTTGGTTTTGCCAGGGGTTGGACTGTTCTTCTGGGGAAGCAGGCCTGCTGCACTGGGATGGAAGCAAGTGTTACAGAAGGGGAGTTACACTGGAGTACAGGGGTGGGGAGTGGGACTGATGTAAACAAGTTAGGTAGGGAGTGTCAGAACAACACTGGTTCTTGCAGGTGGCTCTGTGCTTATGCTGAGGGGAACAGGAGGACATTTCCCAAAGGGGTCTCTCTATGAATGCTGCCTCTCTGGAATGAGCTCTGAGATGAGCAAATAATCTCCCTACTGTGTGCCCCTGGTCCTCTTCAGATCACTGTTTCCATGTTGTATGTCCATGGACTGTTTGCTCTGCCTTCTCTCCAAGAGTAGTCCAAATGCCCACTAGACTCTGCCTGAGCCAAGCCTACCTTTAAACCTCCAGGCTCCAAGCCTTGCTGGTTGCAAGAACTCAGGAAACTCAGCACCTCTTGCCTTTCAAGTCTATTGCTATGGGGATCTGTCTTCCTTGTGTGGGCTCCTCTGTGTGCTAGTCT
Source organism: Panthera pardus (assembly GCF_024362965.1). Classification (NCBI taxonomy): domain Eukaryota; kingdom Metazoa; phylum Chordata; class Mammalia; order Carnivora; family Felidae; genus Panthera; species Panthera pardus. The sequence continues at coordinate 51,066,316 of NW_026526843.1, read as the reverse complement.
GTATTTCACTCTTCTCTATGACTGTATCTTCCTCCCCATCAAGGTGTTCAAGATCCATTTCTCTCCCAAGGCACGTTTCCACACATCCTACCCTATTTGATGTGGCCACTTCTCCACCTTTAGTTGTGGAGGTTGTTCTGCCAGTATTCAGTTGATTTCTGGGGTACTTAGGTTGATTTGATAAGTATCTAGTTGTATTTGTGGGACAAGGTGAGCCTAGGGTCCTCCCACTTCACTGCTATCTTTCCAGACTAGCATAACAGTCAGTTTTTACAAGAAGTTGGATTACGTGTTTTTATTTTTATTTTTATTTATTATTATTTTTTTTTAGTAGAGGATCAGGGTCATTGTCCATTTAATTTATTTTTTTCAGAGTGTTGTTTCTGAAGAACTTGAGGGAACGTGAAAAAACTCATTTCTCACTTCCTTGGAGACTCCAACACTATGAGGATATTGATGAAGTCACTCAAAATTATTTGTTCTTTAGGTCAGTCTATTTGTTTTGCCCTGTGAAAATAACTATGAAACCATTATTTTAGAATAAAAATTCCAGTTTGCTTTATATGTGTTTGTTTAGATGTGATTTTATCTGAGCTTTTACTTCTATGTACTGACCCATATTATGAAGTATAAGACATAAGTTCTAGGTATGGATATTATATCATTTCACTTATCAGATAATTCAAAATGAGAACCTCTGTCATTTCCAGTTGTAAAAATCTTTAAACACTGTGTGTATGCATGAGTGTATGTGCACAAATATCTGTATCATTTAGGGTTCTCCAGAGAAGGAAACCAAGACAATACAATATAATATATATTCATGTGTATGTATATAGAGAGAAAGATAGAAAGGGGAGAGAAAGAGAAATTTAAAGAATTGGCTTAGTTGGGGAGAAAAAATGTTTTTTCTTCTGTCCTCCTACATTTTTTGGATGATCTAATAATTAATTTGACACAAGGCAGATATAATGGGAAAACAAACAAACAAAGTTTAATAGGAGCACCTGGGTGGCTCAGCCAGTTAAGTGTATGACTCTTAACTTCAGCTCAGGTCATTATCTCACAGTTTGTAAGATGGAGCCTTGCATCTGGCTCCTTGCTGGTAGCGTGGAGCCAGCTTGGTATTCTCTCTCCCTCTCTATCTGCCTTCCTCCTCTCAAAATAAATAAACATTTTTAAAAAGTTTAATAACATGTATATATGGTAAAGTCCCAGAAAAACTGAGTAGGAACTCCCCCAAATGGCCAAAAACATCACTTAAATACCATCTTCATCTAAACACAAAGAAGATATTGAAGGTTGGAAGACAGTTATGCAAAATTACCAGGAAAAGCACAATAAACAATGGTAGATTTTTATGAAGATTTAAGTAATTGATTTCTCCATTGATAAAAGTGTCTAGAAATTTTGTCATCCCCCTCTTCCTGGCACAGCAAGGGAGATACCGATATCAATGGAAATTTATCTTGTAAATGTTAATGTGTCTTAGAAAAAGGTAAATATATTGGGTTTAATAACTTCTCTTATGTCTGCAGATTCTTAAAAATACCCAGCTTAAGGTACTGAATATGCTGAAGAGGCATATATTGGAGTAGCAAAATTTGCTACCCTTCACTCATATAATTTTAGGGGCTGGAAAGTCTGAAATCTGTAGAGCAAGTGGTAAGCTGGAAAGTTGGGTTATGCTGCATTCTTGAGACAGAATTTCTTCTTCCTGGGAAACCTTTTTGCTCTTAAGATCTTTCAACTGATTGGATGAATCCCACCTACATTATCCAGGGTAATATCCCTTATTTGAAATCAAATGATTGTAGATATTAACTACATTTACAAGTACCTTTGTGGTACTTAAAACATTACTGTTTGATTAAATAACTGGGTACTATAGCCTTATCAAGTTCATACATAAAAGTAACCATCACAATATCTTATAAGGACATATAATTCTTAGTTTCAAGTTTCTTGAAATCAATTTCTTAATTGACAAGTATATAAATAAATTTTCCTTATTTTTTCTTCCAAATCATTAAGTGAATATTCTTCATAGAGATTAGGTTTATTATCTTTAAACATTTTTCTTCCTGGGAGCCATTACCACACTTATCACTGTTAACTAGTAAGATATCTTGCTTCTCAGTTGTTAACCCAACATAATAACTTGTTTCTGACCATACTCATGGTTTTGTAAGATTTTAGCAGTTATCTTAGGGCATTTCAGATATGTTCACTGTCTCCTTTACTTTCTCCAAATTGGAGAAACAATACCCTACTAGAACCTCATGGGCAAGGGCTAGTTTGAAATAGTCCATCTAGCTTTTAGGAAACGGACCATTGTCACAGAAGAAAATACATCCCATTTTCAAAAAGGTTTATTCTATTTTCCTTTTATTGCTGTTTTTAGTTTTAGGGACCCACCATAATCCATTATAAAGGTGTGATTTTTGACAACATGGTAGCTATTCAATACTCCATCTGTTTATTGTCCACATTTGTGAGAAATCTCCTCCTGTTACTTTGAGAATGACAATGACAAAATAACTATATTCATAATTGTAACTCTATTTTGTAAATGATTTGATATTTGAAAATTATTCTTTTGAGTATCACCTCATTTTGGATTGTGAGTTGTCCGACAGATTATGCCACTTAATATGGCTAAAACCACAATTAAGTTATAGCCATCAAATTTGGATAATAGGCTGTGTATAGTTACATGGAGAAATGACTTTTGTTGTTCTCTGATTACATTGAATAAGTTATTGAAAACTCAAATTATTAAAAGAGTTAGATACTCCAAAGTATATCTTATTCTTGTGTCTCCTTAATCAAAAGGTAGCAGCTTTCAAGATGGGCCACTGACACCTGGGTGGCTCAGTCAGTTAAGCATATAACTCTTGATTTGTCTCAGATCATGATCTCATGGTTCATGATATTGTCAGCACAGAGCCTTCTTGAGATTCTCTCTCTTCCTTTCTCTCTCATCACCTCCTTTCTTTCTTTCAAAATAAATAAATAAACTTTAAAAAATAAAAAAGTATATCTTTTATAATGGACCAAAATACTTTCTTATAAGTCTGATTAATAAGATTTGAAGCAAAAAAAATATTTTCAAATATATTGTTGGAGGTTATTGAGTGTGTACACTTGCCTTAAGATAGTATATACCAGATTGTCCCAAACATGTACAAAATTTAAATTATGGTCTTTAGGGAAAAATCAACTTTACTAATTCATTTTATGTTTAAAACCCCTAAAAATGCAGGTACACAGCATATACCTGTTGTGATCAATTAGTTCTGATGGTACTATACCAGAAAGTGCTTGCTTTCATGAATAAAATAAATCTAGCCACAATTTTCTTTCAAGATGTTGAACCATTCCCCATTTTTAAAGTTAGTATTTTTAACGATTATGCTACAGTCATTCTGAAGTTGCAAATCTAATGTCATGGTTGTTAGACTGACTTTATAGGACATTACAAATCAATAGTGACCTTTAGTATAATTTCGTACAATCTAAGTAAGAAAACAACTTGTACCTGACAAGTGACTGGAAAGGTGTTTGCTTAAATTTGTGTACTTTGTTTCTTAGGTAGTATATCCATAAGTAACACATTCATAATACAGTTGCCATTATAACATGGCACATGATAGAATAAAATTTCGTGTAATATGATTCCATCTTAGGTCATGATTTAAAAATGAAAAAGTTATTCAGAAATTAAAATTTTATTTTTAACATATAAATTTACATGTAGTTTGTTTTCATGTAAAAATAAAACAATAAAATCAAGGTTATAGTGAGGATTTAGAATCCAGGGTATTAATAACTGTGTGATAAACACAAATCTAGAAGTAGCAGTTGGAGAATTAAACTACTTTTATAAAATTGTACAACTGTACTCAGGGAAAGAAAAACAAAATCATCAACACAGGGTTCAGCCAAGATGCTATGTTTGATTTGTGTACTTCTATTCGACCTTGCCCTATACTATTTAGAAGATTAATGCATCAAATCTATCTTTGCCTTTTAACACAGTAGGAGAAATATGCTTTTCGTACACACATACACACAAAATGTTCTGCAAAACAAGAGGGAAAGCAATTTTCAATTCATTAGAAAAGCTTTATTAGATAATAAATGGGGAAAAAGATTATTGCCAAGTTATGAACTCGATGTACCATAATTAGACATAGGATCTAAATTAAGTTACTTTTTAAACTAGGAATGCATTCAAGATCACATAGCTTTGATGGAATGTATTTTCCTCATGAAAATAAACATTCTGATAAGTTATCTTCTGTATTTAATATGAATGTAGACAAAAGAAAACTCCAAATCATATAAATGCTCTGGAGATTTTCATGGAGATAAGAAGGTGGTTTGTTTATTTTCAGGCATGCTCTTCTATGGCATTGGGAGTAATCCAAATGAGTTTGCTTCATTTTGTGATATAGGTTATGTTGACTGTTGAGCCAACTGCATCTTGATCTTTGCAGCATAATATATTTGTAGCATAAATATAATTTACAGTAAATATAAAACTGTTCTGAATAGATCCATAGAACAGTGGCAATTTATGAAATTCTTGCACTATTTAATAATTCACTTTACCATTCAGTGAACTGGGTTTTTCTGGACTACCACCACAAGGAGGCTTTGTTCACTGTTTGATGTCACCTGGGAGGGCAATTTGACTTTCAAGGTCATTGAGTTTAAATTAACTCAATTCAAAGAAAGTGATATAATTCTAGTATTTGTGTTGTGTGTAGCAGGATTGAAATACAAAAAAAATATATACAGTGGGTGAGATTAATCTTTTGTTAACTGCTATATACTCATTCAGGATCCCTTTCTCCTTTCCTGGTAGCATTCTAAGACTCAAAAGACAGTATATGTAATGGTAGAGTAGATATTTGGGGGCTTCAGAGACTTCCATATACTACTTTTAATTTACTGATAAAAGCACACTGCTTCTAGAGTGAAAGTTCCTGGAGAAAAATCACTAAAGGTAGTTTTCTTCTGAAGTAATATGCATTATTACCATAATTAATTCTAACACTGGGCAATTTAAAAATATATAATCCACACTTATTTTTGGTATATAGTTTATATAAATAAAAAAGACTACCATTCAAAAAAACACACCCATTATGTTTTCAGTGTGGGTGGGTGAGGGTATAGATAAAATCATCAGCAGTGGTGTAAACTTTAAATGCACAAACTTCTGTATGGCTAAGCAATGACTTTAATTATTTACCATTATAAATAAAGCTTATATGTACTTGGAAAATAACAGAATGGGTTACAAGAGGATTGAAAACTTAAAAAACAGAGTAGGTCAAGTAACATAGGCATCTATAATTATTCCATTACTTGAAGCCATAGGAATACTTTATCTTATGTAATGCTTCATTGTTTATCAGAACCAGGGTAAATCTAACTACATTTGTAATGCTTTTGCTACTACTCTGAGCAGTCAAAACATTTTGGCATATCTTCTATTCATTTTTGGTCCTTAAGGCATCTCCCATTTAGAGAGGTTTTTCCATAGTAATATGCATGCCTTCTGATGTTTTTCCCTGTTCTTTCAATTGAGGTCTTGTTAGTTGACATAATGAAAAGAGCAAATTGCCTAATCAAGCTGTTTGTAGTACTAAGAACTGGGGAAAGATTTTTTAAATTATATGCATGTAATGCATATCATCAAAATCAGTGGCATTGTTAGTGAGAATGAGCTCACAACACAGTCACTTGAAGAGAGGAACTATTTCTGCCCTCGCCCTGTGATCATCACACAGAACAAAGAAACAAACAAAGATATATAGACTGTCAACATCTGTATAGTAAAATTTTCAAATTTATAATGGAATTAATGCTTTCAAAGCTACAAATACCAAAATATGGCTCTGTATCTGCATGCTTTTTGACAAGCTGTGCTGAAAGACAGTCGGTTGGTGTTGTAGGTGAGAAATATGGTGTATGGGGTTGCAATTTGTTTATTTTCTGATGCACACCCATGGGCCATATGGTCAGGGTCTTCATGGAAACAAACTGTCCATAATTTTCTTCCAGCTTGACAACAGGGTAGTAAAAGTATTTCAGAGGTGTAGAACAACCTCAGCAATACTGTTAATTTTATACACTGTATGCAGGTTGATATAATCTATCATCCGTCTCATCTACACATATCTCAGTGTCAGGTATGTATGCTATTTCAATTAATGTGTTAGAGATTTATCATGCTATCTCCTTCAGGACATAGATGTTTCTCCTCTATCAAGGTGAGGACTAAGTAATGCACCTCCTTTTCTTTTCCAATGCCGAAGAATATCAGCTTAGAAGAATAATCAAACTTACCATGGTTGTTTCTCAATAATACAAAGACTCAGAGTATATGTATTTTTCTACCACAACAGATTGATGTTTTCACATTTGTGTTCTTTTGGGAGTTTGTAGTAATATTTTGCTATTATCACCAATGCAGAGTATTACCTTGGAAACTACTTTTAATAGCATTTCATTTAAAAAAATTATTTGTACTACAATAAGTGCACATCATTATAATGGAAGTCAATAATAAACATTAGGACAAAGTAAATATGAAAGCAATGTGTGCTTTGCACATGCTGAAAAAGGTATATATCATGGAAATCAAGTGCTTTAATAAGAGATGTAATGTCATTAAGCTTCAGAGATAATAATGATCAATAGTCTCTAGATACTGAGCTTTGAGTTGTTTAGTCAGAAGCTGGATGGAGCTGTATGCAAAATAATTTTCATTCCTTGTATCTTATGACCTGTGGCACACAGGTGAAAGCCAGCCAATTAATTAGGGGTGACTTCTATGATTAGAACATGAAGTGAAACTAAGTGGCCTATATGGGAATTTGCCCCATGATATGGATCTTTTTAATACCATGTTATAACCAATGCAGCAAATAAGTTCTAACTCAAAGTAGAAATAAGAGTATCTGCTGTTCAAATTGCTGACAACTATTCACTATTGCTATGATCATAATTCTGAAATTCTGGTTCTAGTTAGTGAAAAAATGGATTATGCACTATAGGAAAGGCAAATAATTTTTGCTTAAAGTGAAAGGTAAGCCAACATGGTAACATTCTTATTTTTTCACATTCAAGAATGTACTTGAAATAAAAATTAAGTTGCCAGAAAATGGATCTGATTTGGTTATCTGTAATTCAAAGTATTAAGACAGTTGCCTTTAGATCTTAAGACCTGAATAGCATTAAGTTAAAAATACTTTCAAGCTCTTATACTGAAGCTGAAATTCTATGGCTTTGTAATCAATGCTGCCATTTCCTCTGAAAGACTACCCACATTTGATAATGGCAAGTGCTCCACAGTGAAAAGATATATGGACTTTTCCATTTATTTTTGTCTTAAAATGATTTGACTCATAGTTTCAACTGGGAAGTTATTACAACCTATTTTATGTCACCAGTCACATTAGTGTACCATTTAAATTTGTGATGGAAAACCGGCATATACTTGGATTTGGTTAAAAGATATTATGTTTATCCAGACCACTTAGGATTGGCAACATGATCTTAATAGCTCAATTTCACAAGAATAATTTCTCATGAGATTTATAAATTATACAGCTGTTCTCTCAACTGTGTATCCTGTATGAACTGCCTGGATTGTATACTTCCTGCTTCCTGCATGTTTACCTGGCATCAACATGGAATTTCTAGAACTGTTTTTAGGTTCCACCTCTGATATGAACATATCCTTTTGCCTGTACCTCATGCTAAAAGTTAACCAGTTATTATTTGAATTGTTAATAGTTTATACCTTCTGAGACAAGTTCATTTTCTTTTTAGAGATGCTGTTTTTGTCACCATATTTATCATGTATGTTGCTACAATCCTGGAGAGCAAAAATGAAGAAAATTGATAGTAATAGCAAGCAAAAACATATTTAAATGCTACTGCACATAAAACACTATAACCATTTACTGGCAACACAGAGATATATGTGATATTTGTGGGAAGCAATTATAAATGTCAAAATGTGCATTAGTGAAGTATGTAAAATTATCACATAGGTTTAGGATTAAATTATAACTTGCAGAAATGTAGACCTAGACAAGCATTAAAGAATCATGGGGGAATATGAAAGGCAAAGTACTCCAGTGTGTAGAATAATACGAGCAAAATTTTAGGCTATTGAGAGTTTCACCCAGCACCTCAGACAGGTGCTAATAAAGGCTATTTTATTTTTTTTTGTTAACTATATGTATATATGAAATTCCATACAAGCTATAGTTAATTGACTATATTATGATGATAATAATTATTTTAGCTAAAATTCTTTTTGGGTGAGAATTATTATTTCAGGCAATTTTCTATTTACATGACTACCATCAATATATGAAAAGCGCCCAAATATTTATTTTGCATTGTTTGCTTCCAGGTGGGAACAGGAAAGGAGAGGAAGAGAACTAACTCTACTTGTCATGGCCTAGCTCTCTTGACTCACCGTCAGGGTCCTTAATGGCTCCTCCTTTGTCATCTCAAACATTTTCAATACCTACTCCTTGACTAGGAAAATGTAACAACCCTAATTTCACATCTCCTACTAGCACAAAATATGGAAAAAAAACAGCATATAAACAACAGACCTACAAATTCAAAAGGAAGGAGTAAGATACTCGGATGCAGTATCTTATAGATGTGTATGTGAAACTTTTCTTGTAACCTCTTACTACCGTCCTCCACACTTATTGTGTGCCCTATTTATTTTCCTCCATCAATGACTAAAATAATGATTTTCACTTGTTAATTTAAACAAAATAACTAGGCATCAGCTCCCGTGGATCTTTGACAAAATATCATACAACTAAAACTACTTCTGAAGTCTTATTTTCATAATAGGGAGATTTCTACCTGTTCTCTAATGAGTTTAGTAATTGCAATCTCCCTGACGGGTGAATTCAGAAAGCATCCTTTTTGTTCACTGAAGCAGTGTTCTGACTATAATACTGCATTAAGTGGTCAACAAAGGACCATCCACTAAAGACTGTGCTGGGATAGGCTGGAGTGTAAGCAGGTGCACTGCTCTAGGATTGAGTAATTACAGAACTCCATCATTTGAATTTGACTGCCCTCCTTTCATTCCCAATAACCTGAGCAATTTCAGCTGTGCTATTCCATTGCATTAAAAGGTCACTTTCCACTGCAAAAATGAAAAGTGAAGAATCAAAGAATTCAATTATACAAATGACTAGACTTTGATTTATTTTTTATTTTTTTGCCTAAAATTACCCAGGTATTTATTCCATTGTGTTTTGACTTCATAATGTAATTACTGACAAGAAAATAACAGTTAAATATGCCTTTATGGTATAAACAACTCTGTTGACATATTTTGTTACAGCCAGATTTAAAATGTGAAATGGATCTATATGATTGAGAAAATCTAACAAATACAAGCTTTTAAAATGCAATGCAATTATATTTAGTACAGTTTGTACTTAATAAGACATAATGTTTGGGGAGGTACATCTTCTTCATTCATACTTATCGTACTTCTGCCAAAAGAAGAGGCATTTAAAAAGCCTCTTACCTCTATCCCCTGTGGCTGATTGTGTAGGCGATGGGAAATTTTCACTGTTCTTTTTTGTGTGTCTCAGGATATTCTTTTACCTGTTTGATTTAAGCCAGAAGGAACTGCTGTTGAATGCTGACGAGAAATTGGGTAAAGCCTCCAGCCAGTTTTTTGTTTTGTTTTGTTTTATTTACATTTTGGCTACATTGTTTCAGAAATTTAGACACCTGTTTGATCTTAATCAGGAGTGTCTAAAGTCAGTTAGAACCATTCCCATAGCTGTTTAATATGTACCTGTGTTTGCTTGACCAGGCGAATAGGTAAACATTTCAGTCATTGCTCGTGAGAATAAATTGTTTTGTTTGGATGGGGTTTGTAGAGACAAGTGAATCAAAAGCCAGAGTCAGCTGTAGCTGTGTCATGCTTGGTGGAATGCTCCATCATTTGTGATGCAAATAGTAATTTATTTCTGCCCAAAGCACATCAGCCACAAGGATTAGTTTCCTTCCAAGGTAGGGAAACTGATTTAACCTGCCATTTTGCTTTTTTACAAGTTTCTTATTTACAACAGTTTCTTAATGAGCTCTGTCAGAGTAGCTGCTGGTATGATCCTCATGATATCAGGGTCTGTGCAGCAGAATGGTTAATGATGCACGCCATGCTAGTTCCAGTGGAAAACATTACAGATTGACTATAACACCGTGAACAATATGCCAACCTCATAATAAATGGAACAGTGCCAACTTGTGACCATAAAATAAGAAAACAAATTAGGATGACTAGGATTCTACATGTCAGAGTGGTGTTTTGAACCTATTTGTGACTAATACCGTGGTCATGCTAGCTACAAATAATAGTAACCTAATTCCTTTTACATTTTTCTTTTTCCTCCTTTGTGGCAGTGCCTATGATCTGACTGTATGCATTTCATATAATAGCTATGCTATTATATATAATATAATATAATATAATATAATATAAGTTAGATATATACATTTTTAAGTGGGCATTTTTATTCTATTCATTTCCCCACCTTCTTTCTTCTTTATTTCTCTCTCTCTCTGGATTTAGCTTTGAGGCTTTTTGATTGTCTGGATTTCTTTTCTCCCCTTTCATTCTTCTCCTTTTATGGGATCAAGCTTCCCCTGCACCTTTCCTTTTTTCCCCCAAGGCTACTTAAACAAAGAAATAAAAGCACATCTTGTTGAAGGTCCAAACGCTCCACCACTACAAGCAAGGAAGACCACTGGACTGACCAGTGTAATACAGCAGCCAAAATGCAACAACAGGGTTAGGGTTAGGGTTAGGGTTAGGGTTAGGGTTAGGGTTAGGGACTGACCAGTAGAGTAGAGCAGCCAAAATGCCACATAAGAATGCATACAACATACACCAAAAACATGTCTTGTAGTGCCAGGCCCTGGAGAGTGTATGACTCCTTTTTAATATAGTAGTACTCTCAGGTGTAGTATACATAACACACTTTCAAAACACACAAAAGACAGAAACTTAGCCAAAATGACAGAATAGAGGAATTATCCCCAAAAGAAACTTCAAGAAGAAATCACAGCCAGAGAATTGCTCAAAACAGATATAAACAATATATATGAACAATAATTTAGGATAAGAGACATAAGACTAATAGCTGGGCTTTAGAAAAGTATAGAAGACACCAGAAAAACTCTTGCTGCAGAGATCAAATACCTAAGAACTAGTCTCAATGAATTAAAGAATGATATAACTTAAATGTAAAATAAACCAGATACAGTGACAGTGAAGAAGGAAGCAGCAGAGAATAGGTGAAGATAAAATTATGGAAAAGAATGAAACTGAAAAACAAGGGAAAAGAAAGTATTAGATGTCAAGGGAATGATTAGAGAACTAAATGATTCCATGAAACAAAACAATTTCTTTATCATAGGACTTTCCCAGTAGGAAGAGCAAAAGAAAGGAGCAGAAGGTTTATTCAAAAAAATAATGAGAATTTCCCTAGTCTGGGGAAGGAAACAGGCATCCACGTCCAAGAGGCACAGAGAGCTCCCTTCAAAATCAACACAATAGGATGGTACCATGACATATCATAGTATACTTGCAAAATACAAAGAGAATTCTGAAAGCAGTTAAGGACAATTGATCCTTGACCTACAAGAGTAGACATGTACGATTAGTAGCAGTCCAGTCCACTGAAACCTGGCAGGCCAGAAGGGAGTGGCAGGAAATATTTGATGTGCTGAGTAAGAAAAATATGCAGCCAAGAATACTTTATCCAGTGAGGCTTTCATTTGGAATAAAAGGTAAGATAAAGCCTTACCCAGACAAACAAAAACTAAATGTTTTCATTACCACTAAACCAGTCCTGCAAGAAATCCTAAAGGGAACAATGTGAATGGAAATCTGCAAAGACTACAAAGGACCAGAGGACATCACTACAAACACGAAATCTGCAGATAAACCAATGGCACTAAATGTATATCTTTCAATTATCACTCTGAATGTAAATGGACTAAATACACCAATCAAAAGACAAAGCATATCAGAATGGATTAAAACAAAAAACAAAGTCCATCTTTATTCACCCTACAAGAGAATAATTTTAGACCTGAGGACACCTGTATATTGAAAGTGAAGGAATGGAGAACGGTAGATTGAGTACTAGACATCAAAAGAAAGCCTGAGCAGCCATACTTAGACAAACTAGATTTTCAAACAAAGACTGTAACAAGAGATGAAGAAGGGCATAATATCATAATTAAGGGGTCTATCCATCAAGAAGAACTAACAATTGTAGTTATTTATGCCCCCAAAGTGGAGGAACCCAAATATATAAATCAATTAATAACAAACATAAGCAAACATCGATAACAGTATTTTAATTGTAGGATACTTTAATACTCCACATAGAGCAATGTACAGATCATCTAGACAGAAAATCAATAAGGAAACAATGGGGCTAAGTGACACAGTGGACCATATGGACTTAACAGATATATCCAGAATATTTCATTATAGAGCAGCAGAATATACATTCTATTCCAGTGCATATGGAACATTCTCCAAAATAGATTGCATATGGGGTCACAAAACAGCCCTCAACAGGTACAAAAATACTGACATCATGTCCATGCATATTTTCAGATCACAATGCTATGAAATTTGAAAACAGCCACAAGAAAAAATTTGGAAAACGCCCAAATACATGTAGGTTAGAGAAATTCCTACCAAATAATGAATGGCTTAACCAGGAAATTAAATAATACATGGAAGCAAATGAAAATGAAAACACAAAAGTCCAAACCCTTTGGAATGCAGCAAAACAGTCCTAAGAGGAAAATACATTGCAATTCAGGCCTATCTCAAAAGGCAAAAAAAGGTACCAAATACACAACCTAAAGAAGCTAGAAAAGGAGCATCAAATACAGCCCAAAGATAGCAGAACAAGGGAAGTAATAAATACCAGAGCAGAAATAAACAATATAGAATCCAAAAACACAGTAGAACAGATCGATGAAACTAAGAGCTTTATTATTGAGAGAATAGAAAAAAATTGATAAAACCTTATCCAGACTTTTCAAAAATAATATAGAAGTAGAACCAAAAATGATAAAACCATGAATGAAAGAGGAGAGATCAAAAACAATGCCACAGAAATACAATTATAAGAGAATATTATGACAAATTATGAGCCAACAAGCTGGACAATCTGCAAGAAATGGACAAATCCCTAGACACACACTACCAAAATTAAAACAAATAAATAGAAAATTTTAACATACCCACAACCAGCAAACAAATTGAATTGTTTATCAAAAACCTCACAACAAATATGAGGCCTGGACCAGATGGCTTCCCAGGGGAATTCTACCAGACATTAAAAAGGAGTTAAAACCTATTCTCCTCAAACTGTTCCAGAAAATAGAAATGGAAGGAAAGCTGCCAACCTCATTCTATGAATCCAGCATCACTTTGATTCCAAAACCAAATGCAAACCCAACTAAAAAGGAAAATTACAGACCAATATCCCTGATGAATTTGGACACAAAAATTCTCAACAAGATACTAGCAAATCGAATTCAACAGTACATTAATAGAATTATTCACCATGATCAAGTGGGATATTTTCCTGGGCTTCAGAGATGGTTCAATATTTGCAAATCAATCAATGTGATACACCATGTTTACAGAAGAAAGAATAAGAACCATATGATCATGTCAATATATTCAGAAAAAGCATTTGACAAAATACAGCATTGCTTCTTGATAAAAATTCTCATGAAAGCTGGGATAGAAGGAACATACCTTAACATCATAAAAACCATATGTGAAAGGCCCACAGTTAATATAATCAATGGGGATAAACTGAGTGCTTTCCCCCTAAGTTCAGGAACATGACAGGGATATCCACTCACCACTGTTGTTCAATATAGTGTTGGAAGACCTAGCCTCAGCAATCAGACAACAAATCAAAATAAAGGCATCTAAATTAGCAAAGAAAAAGTCAAACGTTCACTCTTCACAGATGACATCATATCGTACATGGAAATCCCAAAAGTCTCCACTGAAAAATTTCTAGAACTCATACAGGAATTCAGCAAAGTCAGAGGATATAAAATCAATGTACAGAAATGGGTTGCATTTATATACACCAATAATGAAGCAACAGAAAGAGATATCAAGGAAACTATCACATTTACAGTTGCACTAAAATCCATGAAATACCTAGGAATAAACTTAACGAAAAAGGTAAAATATCTGTTTGCTAAAACCCATAGAAAGCTTATGCAAGAAATTGAAGAAAAAACAAAGAAATGGAAACACTTTCCATGCTCATGGATTAGAAGAACAAATATTGTTTGAACTGTCGATACTAATTAAAGCAATCTACACATTCAATGAAATCCCTATCAAAATAACACCAGCATTCTTCACAGAGCTAGAAAAAAACTATCCTCGAATTTGTATGGAACCACCAGAGACCATGAAGAGCCAAAATAATGTTGAAAAAAGGAAACCAAAGGTGGAGGCATCACAATCCCGGACTTTAAGCTGTATTATGAAGCTGTCAGTCATCAAGATAGTATGGTATTGGCACCAACAACAGACAAATAGATCAATGGATCAGAACAGAGAACCCGGAAATGGACCCACAAATATATGACCAACTAATCTTCAACAAAGTAAGAAAGACTATCAATAGAAAAGAGACAGTGGTGGGAGAGCTGGACAGCAACATTCATAAGAATGAAACAGGACCATTTTCTTACACCATACACACAAATAAATTCAAAATTGGTGGAAGATACAAATGTAAGACAGAAAACAATTAAAATTGTATAGGAGAAAACAGGCAGCAACTTCCTACTTGACATGTCTCTGGAGACAAGGGAAACAGAAGCAAAAATGAACTATTAGGACCTCATCAAGATAAAAAGCTTCTGCACAGCAAAGGAAACAATCAGAAAAACTAAAATGCAATTGACAGAATGGGAGAAGATATTTGCAAATGACACATCAGATAAAGGTTTATATCCGAAATTTATAATGAACTTATCAAACTCAACACCTAAAATAAAAATAATCCAGTGAAGAAATAGGTAGAAGACTTGAATAGACACTTTTCCAAATAAGACATCCAGATGGCCAAAAGGCACATGAAAAGATGCTCAACATCACTTATCATCGGGAAAATACAAATCAAAACCACAATAAGATACCACCTCTCACCGGTTCAAATGGCTAAAATTAAAAACTCAGGAAACAACAGATGTTGGGAGGATGTAGAGAAAGGGGAATGTTTTTGCACTCCTGGTTCAGCCACTCTGGAAAGCAGTATGGAGATTCCTTAATTTTTTTTTTTTTGATCTACCCTACAACCCAGCAATTGCACTACCAAGAATTTATCAATAAGATCCAAAAATGCTGATTCAAAGGGGCACATGCACCCCCATGTTTCTAGCAGCACTATAAACAATAGCCAAAGTATGGAAAGAGCCCAAATTTCCATCAACTGTTGAATGGATAACGAAGATATGGTACATATATGCAATGGAATACTACTCAGTGATGAAAAAGAATTAAATCTTGCCATTTGCAATAACATGGATGGAACTGGAGGGTATTATGCTAAGCAAAATAAGTCAGTCAGAGAAAGACATATATCATATGATTTCACTCATATGTAGAATTTAAGAAACTCAACAGATGAACATAAGGGAAGAGAAGGAAAAATAAGATAACAACAGAGAGGGAGGCAAACCATAAGAGACTCTTTAATACAGATAATAAACTGAGAGTTGCTGGAAGGGGGTTAAATTGGTGATGGCAGTAAGGAGGGCACTTTATAGGATGAGCACTAGGTTTCATATGTAAGAGATGAACCACTGGGTTCTACTCCTGAAGCCAAGACTATACTGTATGTTAACTAACTTGGATATAAATTTAAAAAAATGTACTGCAGAACTAACTGAAATTTCTTCTTTTAAAATTCTTCCCAAATATTTCCTCATATTAATTATCACTATATAAAATAAATTTCTCTGTATATCACAGAATACATATGTGTATATTCTAAAGAGTTTTCAGCTTTTATTAAATAAGAGGTTTAATCTCTATCTTAAGGGTAAATTATTGGAGATAGTTTCTCTCAACCTGAAAGAATGAATGATGGAACTTTAGCCATGTCAGCTGTATGGCCAAAGGTAGGTGACCCCATGATGGGCTACTTAGTCATAAAGATTATTTCAACTTAAAAGTAATCAAAACCCAGCAGAAGCAGGTAAAGCTCTCTGTCTCCCTTTCAAGTGCCTAAATTTACATTGGAAAGAAGAGTTTGTATCAGGAGAGCTATTCACAGACTTTCCTTTATCTATGAATCTTATCTGAATTATGGGTCAACCTTATTTTTCCAAACATCTCCTTTCAACTTGTTAGTGGTCTTTCTCCCCTTTGTATCCTCAGGCCCCAACTCCTCTCCTTAGCTCATACAAGCTTCATGTTGCCTAATTGTGAAATTTCATGTCTATGTGGATTCCCCACACATATGCCTATTAAATTTTATTTTCTTATGTTAATCTGTATTAAAGGGCCATAGGGCAGAGGGAGTTCTTTCTTCCTGACAGAAAACTTGGGCAAATAATATTACTGGACTTTAGGTCTCTCTAGAAGTGAAAGTTGATGCTTACTTAACTAGACATAAGGTTACACTTTCCAAAATTACAGAGGATTAAGACTGTTTCTGTGGCCAAAAGATATGCTTTAATGGCTCTTCTCAAATATCATGCCCATCTTATGCCTTATTTACATTCACTGATGACCTTTGGGATAGCTCCTGGGGCTTTTTCACACATAATCTATATTTTGGTTGTTATGCTTTCAGATAAAGTTTGAAAATGGGCAGAATGTTTGTTTGTTTACAAATACTCACTTCTGAGTAATCCAGTATGTTTCCTATTGTACTTTAGCTGCTAGAAAACAGAAAATTTCAGTCCTAAAGAGTAAGGACTAACATATTTCAAGTACCTAAGGACATTTAGTTTCTCTAGATCTCTTTAATGATGTCTATATGTTTGCTTAAAAATCATGAATTACATTATATTTTATTTTGATAGTGTCTTAGTTAGGGCTGCCATAACAAAATACTATAGTCTAGGCAGTCTAAATGATTGAAATATATTTATCATAGTTCTGGAGGTTGAGAAACCTAAGATCAAAGTGCCAGCAAGGTTGATATTATCTTGAGGTTCCTGGCATGTAGGAGGCCACCACTCACATGAACTTTTCTCTGTGCACACTGGGAGACAGAGCTCCCTGGTGTCTCTTCTTATAAGAGCACTAGTCATATCATGAGGACCCCACCATCATGAACTCATTAACCGTAACTACTTCCCAAAAGTCCCATCTCTAAATATCATCACATGGGGGTTAGGACTTCAACGTAAGAATTTTGGAGAGACAAAAGCATTCATAACAAATAGTTCATAACAAAATTCATAACAAAATTCTATCCATTATATTATTGTAGTTGTAATATATTGTTATATTTGATATACTTTATGTGTATAAATAATGTGCTGTGTGATATATCCAAGGTAATGAGTTTTGAGTCCTGTGGAAATGTACCAAATAATGGCAATTAAAATGATTAAACATATGCTTCTCTTCAACTCAACATATATTTAGTTATATATAATAGTGTACTGAAAGAAACTTTCAAGGTTGAGAAAACAAGATTTGAATTATGTGTTTTTTTCTTAAGTTTCTTGAAAATTCTTGTGATTTTTTTCTGTGTGTATTTCTTTTCCTTTCTGAGTACCCTACTTCAAAACCTTCTTATAAGTCTTTTGCTGTTTACTAATAATGTATCATAAACAAATAGAATGCTTGTTCTCCAAATAGGCTAGGATCCTGGTAGATGTCACTGTTGAACCAAAGAAAAATCAAGAGCTTACTCTTATCAGTATTATCAAACTATATCCAGTAGTGAAGATCTTGTGGCATATGATAGGCCAGCATTGGATTTATTTTGCATGAGTGACACCTCTCATATTTCAAAAGAAAATGGACCAGCAGAAACCAAATTTCCCTCTGTTTTTTACATATTTCTTCTTCTTTAACCATGTCGTCAGCCACCTTTCAATAGGGAGTTACTGAGCCATAAAATACCTCCTTGCTATTATGTTTCATTAGATGGGTTGAGTGCATGGTCAGTGGCCTACAAGATCCTCCTAACTCCAAACTAACCCCCCCAACTGGCTTGCTCAAGCACCTGACTGAAAAAGACCCTCTTTTTCTGTCTCTTTTTCTTTTTTTAAAAGACCCTCTTTATTGAAATATAGTTAGATGACCAGTGAAAAAGTACAATATAATATTCTTCATAGCCATTAATACATCAAAATTTCCAGATTTTGTGTTTAAAATTTTAAAAGCACTCTCAAAAACAGTTATTTGTCCCTCTCAAAAAAATAAAAAAATAAAAACAGACAATACAGTAAAAAATAGAGAACTGGAGAAAAAAACTTACAATAGTAAAGAAAGACTACTTGGTTCATAAGGGCTAAATGTAAGAAAGTATTCTTAAGGATTTTTTTAGAGACAGAATGACAGACAGCAAGCACAGACAAGTGAGGAAGAGGGGCAGAGGAAAAGAGAGAAAGAGAGAGAGAGAGAATCTTAAGCAGGCTCCACATTCAGCACAGAACCTGACGCTGGGCTCAATCCCATGCTCCTGGACATAATATTAGCCAAAATCAAGAGTTAGGAACTCAACCTACTAAAGCACCCAGGCACCCCATCTATAGGATTTCTTTCAGAAATCAGGATATGTTTGTAGGCTCAGGCCCTGGTTTTGGTGGTAGAAAAAGGAAGAGATAGACAGTTTTGAAAAATATCAGCTAAGCCTTTACAATTTTGCCTAAAGTCAGATCTGTTCTATAACTGTTAGTAAATCATTACAAAAGAATGGACTCCTGGAAAAATATAAGCAGAAAGGGAAAGGCAGGGAATCAGGTACGGGAGTCCAATATTACCTTCTCAAATGACCTGCAAGTTGTTAGACACATTCCCAGAGAACGCTAACATGTGTTTGCTGAATGAATTTGGCCAATGATTAATTCTTCAAATATGCATATTTATGTGGTACGAATTACATTATACTCTTTTGTTTTAAATTTTATTTTTCTTTGGGATAATTAATGCACATGGCAAGCATTGTACTAGTTGAAAAGTTATGCAGTGAGAAATGAGTCTCTCATACCTCAATCCCCATGTTTTCAGTCCCCTATTCCCCAGAGAAAATCAGTATTATCATTATTCTGGATATTCTTCCAGAGATATTCTGTAAATATACAGTCACATTTATGTGTACATGTGTGTATTTCTTTTAACAATAATGGAAGCACAGTCTATACTCCGTTCTGCATCTTCCCTTTCTAATTAAAATATCTCTTGTGGCACCTAGGTGGCTCAGTTGGTTAAGCTTCCAACTCTGGCTGAGGTCATGATCTCATGGTTTATGAATTTGAGCCCCGCATCAGGCTGTATGCTGACAGCTCAGAACCTGGAGCCTGCTTCAGGTTCTGTGTCTCTCTCACTCTCTGCCCATCCCCCTTCCCCACTCATTCTCTGTCTCTCTCCCTCTCTCTCTTGAGAGAGAGATATATATCTTGAATATATATCTTGATATATATCTTGAATATCATTGTATTTGAATATAAAGAGGGCTTTCTATTCCTATTAGTAGTTGCATGTTATTTTGTCTTATGGATGTACCACAATTTATGTAACCTATATTTACTAAAGAACATAAAAGTTGTTTTCAATATTTCTGTACTATAGGTAAATTTACAATGTATATTCTTGCATATTTATATTTTTTGCATATACAAGTATATCTCTAGATAAATTCATAGAAATGAAATTGTTGTTTCAAAGGACATATGCAGTGGTGCCTGGGCTGGTCAATTGGTTAAGAATCCTACTCTTAATTTTGGCTCAGATCATGATCTCATGGTCATGGGATTAAGCCCTGCATTGGGCTTCATGCTGAGCATTGGGTCTGCTTGGGATTCTCTTTCCCTCTCTCTCTGCTCCTCCTCTGCTCACATTCACTCTCTCTCACTCTCTGTCTGTCTCTCTCTCTCTCTCAAGATAAATAAACATTAGGAAAAAAAACTCCAAAGGACATGTGTGTTTTAATCCAATAAATATACATCATAATTAGGTTTCAATATTGTGAATATTGGATACTGTTGGACATCTGGCACTGAAAAATGACTGCAAAAACCTGTTGATTTAAGCTCAGATTTGTTCCACATTTATTAACTATTTACTGAGCATTTGCTATATGCCAGACACTAATCTAGGTACCAGAGAGACAGCAAAATCCTTCTTCTCAATTACATGCTATTAGAGAGTTTGCATAGATGATATGGAGGGCAATTTTCACAGTTGCTTTAACTTATTCAGTCATAGGGCCTAGTAAAAGATAGATCTGGCTTCCTGCATTGCTCTTACCTTGCATTTCTTTTTTCCACAGTGCTACTATTGCTATAGGAATTAGTCTTGAACTAGAGAGGAATATCCAGAAAAACTTTCGGGACATCACCATAAATGTCTCACTTTTTCCAGCAATCTGGATCCCCAGAGCAGTGGCCATAAAAAGCAATTATAAACAATACCTTTCTAATATAAGTAATCTTTTTTCATTCTGAGCAGTTTTTGCTGGTAGTTGACCTCCTAAGGTATTCACCACCTTCCAAATTTTTCAGCTCTTTATATTCACCTCAGTGTCACAGATTCACATTTTATGGGTAGGCTAAAATGTTGCCCACATTGAATTTCCAGGGAGCATGGCTGCACCAGCCTGTGTGCTCAATAAGTTGTTTGTTGGTTGCTGGTTCTAATCAGAAGTTGAGAATGGTAATTATGGCAATAGCATATTTCAGCTAGTGATGTAACAGGCAAGATGAGTGAGGCATTTCTTTAGAGCAGCTGGTTCTTTGGATGGACAGAAACCCAGATGAAGTAGTTTTGTGTGACTGAGCATTAGTAAGGTTATTTAGTATTCTGACACACAATCATCTCTGCTCTGGCAAGATTGCAGTCAAACCTTCTTGGTTAAAAACTTAGAACAAGAAGCTAGAATATAATGAAGATATTTTGAGTGAAAAAAAATGATTTAAAAAAATGAAGGAAGATTCCACTTATACCAATCTTAACATTGTTTTGCCCACTGTAGTTTTTAGAAAGTATAAGCAAAACTAATGGTAAATTAAGTTTATAGTGAAATTTATGGAATTAAAATACATTTCATTTTACTCTGGCTATAAATAATATACTACATTGATTTTTTTTTGTTTTAAATATTCATTAACTTTTAAAAAATATTTATTTATTGTTTGTTTGTTTCTTTGTTTTGAGAGAGAGAGAGAGAGAGAGAGAGGGAGAGAATGAGAGAAGGTCAGAGACAAGGAAAGAGAGAAAATCTCAAGCAGGCTTTGCTCTGTCAGCACAAAGCCCAGTGTGAGGCTCCAACCCACGAATCATGAGATCATGACCTGGGCTGAAATCAAGAATCAAATGCTTAACCAACTGAGCCATCCAAACACCCCTGATTTTTATTTTTTTTTTATTTTTTTTTTTATTATTTTTTTTTTTTAATTTTTTTTTCAACGTTTTTTTATTTATTTTTGGGACAGAGAGAGACAGAGCATGAACGGGGGAGGGGCAGAGAGAGAGGGAGACACAGAATCGGAAACAGGCTCCAGGCTCCGAGCCGTCAGCACAGAGCCTGACGCGGGGCTCGAACTCACGGACCGCGAGATCGTGACCTGGCTGAAGTCGGACGCTTAACCGACTGCGCCACCCAGGCGCCCCACCCCTGATTTTTATTTTTAATGAAAAAAGATGAAAACCACATTGGGATTTCTACAATGTCTTAAATACGAAAAGAGATTTTGGGGAAAAAAGAGCATAGCCTAGTGATCCTTCTATACTAGTTTCTAGATATTCTTTTGAGAGTGTTTCTCTGAGATACCCAGAGGAGTCGGAAAACTACTTTTGTGTGTCAAGAGCTAGAGGTCACTAATGATTTCATATAAAATAGGTTTTTTTTGAGAGAAGGCAATTTTTTTTCCAGAAATATATATTCCTACAAGGAGAAACAAATTTCTGTAATAATTTTGAATTCCCTTTGTGGAATATCATCCACTAAATATATTGAGGATTTTAATATATTTTGTTATATTTTTTTGTTTTATTTACATTTATTGATGACTCAACTGGTTAGCAATTAAACACTATTAATATGAGTTCAGTAGCCAGAAAAATTATTTATGGTTCAGTTATTTCTTAACAAGTGAATTGGAACAACTACTTGACCATGCAATCCATTGCTTGGTCCTGAACCATTACAATAATTTAAACAGTGTGCTTGAAATCCATTATCATGCAGCCAGCATCCTAACCATGCGGTCTCTTAAAAATCAGGTATTTGCAAACGTCTATGCAAACAAGTGGTCAAAAAGTGAATTTCTCATATAATAAGCAGTTTACTTAGTTTGTGCCATGAGATAATATAAGCGAAAATAATATGAGATAAATCTGACTAGGGTAAAAGGGCATGTAAGTTAAAAAAAAGTTGCTTCATGAGTGAAAATATGTTGTTAGCTTTTTATTTCCCTTATTTCATTATATTATACCTATGTAAATCTTGAAATTACCACACTCAAATATTTTCCTTTCTCTTATATGTACCCACTTTTGTAATTTCTTCCACATAGTATCAGTATTGAAGACAGTTTTGGTAACAGTAATCATATTTTACAATTACATAGATTCTGCATTTCTGAAATCTCTGGTAAAATATTATTTGATTTTTTCTTTGCTCCATTTTTGAAGAGACATGGTCTGCCTCTTCAAGTTTCCACACGTAGTGTATTCACAGAAATCAACACAGTAGTACTACCTCTGTTCTGCTGACTTTCTTGGCAATAGTTGTAATTTGTGTAATTGTTTTCTCCTACATTTTGCTAGTGTTTTTCAAGGGGGTTTAAGATGTGAACAAATGGAGTGGTATGCGTGTACATGCACATGCATGTACTTGTACTGCATTCTGAAAAGAACCAGGGAGTAGGTATCATTTAGACAGTTCTCTAAATTTCAGATTTTCAGAGGACTTTTGACTCATGTAACCATAAATCCTGACACTTTAATTTATGCTATAAGCTGCCCTGATTGCCAAGATACACCCTGTCAAGGAAATGTGTTGTATAATCCCACCCTTAAAATCTGTGGGGTAATAGAGTAAAGCTTTTAAGAATAAACTGTTTTTCAAGAGTAGTTTTTAAAAGTATTTTAATAACCTAAAAAATTAATATCCTTTCCCACAAATCCTTACTATTCAATCATATTTTCTTTTTCCCTTGAATTCAGTGAAAGCCTAGGGATTTCTAAATTCCAATAATTTCTAAAAAGCAAAGCAATTTCTATATGTGCCTTAATTCCTTATTAGATTTGTTACTGTTTTCATATAAGATATCACAGGTAAGGTAAACAATTACAATAAGTCTGAGACAGCTATGTATCAGAACACTGAAAATAATTTATATAAATAATGAGAATGATAGCAAAATTCATAACATTTCATACCAAATATTGTATTTTCTTCACTAGAAAATTATGCAAAATTTCAAGATTAACAATAAATGTTATTGGTATATGTATTGCATATCTAATAATCTTTTACATGTCCAGTCTTTTTAAGCCTCTCATTTGATCCCTGATATCTTTCATTTACTAAGAAGAGGAACTTTAGACAGATTTTTCATCCACACAGCAATTTGATTATAAAAATATTCCAGAGAATTTACCACTGATTATGTTTTATATGAATTCTAATAAACTTCCCTTTCTATATTAGAACTCCTGTTTTTCTATCCTATGAAGGTATTGCTTTCATATTGGACAACTGACTGTAAAGTATAAGTTTCTAGTCAGTAAAATCCAATGCTTCCATGGTTATACTCTCTGATGCCTATTATTTCCTTATTAGTGAAACAATAACACAGGGTCATTTAACTATGTGAGAAAGGCAAATTCAATGGTTTTCTAGTTTTGTGCCGAGGTTGTTCTGCTTTTCTTAGGTTGACATTTGACATTTGGCTGTTCTCCAGGTAGGTTTTTATTTATTTTTATTTAAAAAAAGTTTTAATGTTTATTTATTTTTTTAAAGAGACAGAACATGAGTAGGGGAGGGGCAGAGAGAGAGGGAGACAGAATCCTAAGCAGGCTGCAGGCTCCTGGCTGTCAGCACAGAATCTGATATGGGGCTTGAACCCACAAACCATGAGATCATGACCTGAGCTGAAGTCGGATGCTTAACTGACTGAGCCACCCAGGCGCCCCTCCATGTAGGTTTTTAATAGACACTGCTTCACATGAAAGAGAAAGACTATCATCATACTACATCAATATATGATGGCAACCTGCCTCTGGAAATTTTGTTTCAGCTGTTAAATTGAGGTTTGATCTTTTTTTTTAAAATTTTTTTAACGTTTATTTACTTTTGAGACAGAGAGAGACACAGAGCATGAATGGGGGAGGGGCAGAGAGAGAGGGAGACACAGAATCTGGAGCAGGCTACAGGCTCAGAGCTGTCAGCCCAGAGCCCGACGTGGGGCTCAAACTCAGGGACTCTGAGATCGTGACCTGAGCTGAAGTCGGACGCCCAACCGACTGAGCCACCCAGGCACCCCTGAGGTTTGATCTTATACTGCTTACCACCTTTGTTAAAATATTGAGAAAGTCTAAAAAAACCTAAAAGTAAATGAAAAATTCTATTGCTTTAACAAATTTTATTAAATTATGAGTATATATAAAAATTATTTATAACTTATATGTAAAATACAATGAATTATAAGAAACACTCTTCTCTCACCCAGTTTAAGAAAAATAACATTATCAATTACCTTTTAAGTCCTCTCAGTGTCCTACCCTTCCATTCTCTCATTGTGGAGATCTCTATACTGTATTTTGTGTTTTTCATTCTCTTGCAATTCTTTATACTTTTACCATATATGTTTTTATCCCTATACAATCATCTTTTTAGTTTTTCAGTTTAGTCTTTATATGCAAAAAAATCATATTGTGAGCCTTTTTCTTTGACTTGTTTTTAAGACAAAAAAGTATGTTCTTCTGATTCATTCATGTTGTTTCATGAGGTTTTAGTTCATTATTATTTGCTCCTGTGTAGAAAATTGAAGTATATGACTACTCAGGAATGTATTTATTCTCTTGTTGATGGACATTTAAGTTATTTCCTTTTTTTTACTATTACAAACATTGTTACT
The DNA here is from genome assembly GCF_024362965.1 of Panthera pardus. Lineage (NCBI taxonomy): Eukaryota > Metazoa > Chordata > Mammalia > Carnivora > Felidae > Panthera > Panthera pardus. The sequence goes on along the minus strand of NW_026526843.1, from coordinate 51,040,900 downwards.
ATGAACATTCTTGTAGCTCTCTGCTGGTGCACATCTGCAAGAGTTTATACAGTATAAATACCTAGGAGTGCAATTGCTGAATCATAGGGTATATGTGACTTCAACTTCACTAGATCATTCCAATTTATTTTTCAAAATGGTTATGTATAAGTGATCCAGTTACTCTGCATCTTTTGCACTTAATATTACCAAACTTAAATGTTTGGCAATCTGGTGGGTATGAAACAGTGTCACATTTGGTTGAATTTTGAATTTCGCCTGGTAATGAGGTTGAGCTTCTTACATATGCTTCTTGGCCATTTGTGCTTCCATGAAGTGACTGGCCAAGGTTCTTGTCATTTGCCCATTTTCATTTTTCTTATTTATTTAATAAAAACACTCTGGATACCAATCCTTTGTCTATTATGCGTTGCAAGTATCTGGGCTTTATTTATCTTTCTAAGTTTGCTTTCTAGTTCATTTCTGCTCATATATTTATTTTCTCCTTGCATTTTTTAGGCTGATTTTTTTTATTCGTTTCTCATTTCTCAAACTGTATGCTCAAATAATTATTTTTCAGTCTTTATTTTTTTATTTTCTTTTTTAAATATATGAAATTTTATGACATATCTGAAATACATAAAGACTACACATAAAGACCTACATAAAATATAAAAAAAATACTTTCAGGAAAGATGATGGTATGGTAGCAGATATCCAAAATCCTCCTAGAAACTGAACCAAATCGTAAAGGAAAAATAAGAATAGGGAAAAATCCTACATGGAAGTTCACATTGATCAAATTCCAGGGGCAGATAGTGAATCTAATTAATTTAAGAAAGAGTTTTTACATGATGTTAGATGGCTGTCAGAATCATTAGGAAACTGAACTATCCTAGTCTTTATTTTTCTAATGTAATCATTTAAGAGAGTGAATTTCCTTCTTTTATTTATTCTGAGAGAGAGAGAGAGAGAGAGAGATAGAGAGAATCCCAAGCAGGCTCTGCAGTCAGTGCATAGCCCAACACGGGTCTCAAAACCATGAACCGAGAGATCATGACCTGAGACAAACACAAGAGTCAGATGCTTAACCAACTGAACCACAGAGACACCCCAAGAATAAATTTCCTAAGTACTGCTTTTGATAATCTCACTCTTGCTTTCTCGCTTTTCTTTCCTCCCTTCATATTTCTCCACACTGCCTTCCAAACTGTCTTCTGCTAGAGCTTTCTCAATGTAGGGTAGCATTAGAATAGTTGGATGTGCAGGGGTTCAACAGACTGAAGAAAAGCTTCTACTTCTAAAGATTAGGCCTGGAACTAACATAGCATCACTTCCACCCTACTCTATTTGTGAAAGTCATCCTAGTCCATCCCAGATTCAAGAGGAGAGGAAAATATAAGGAAATAGACCCACATCTCAATGGAAATAGTGCCTAAGAATTTGAAGCCAAATTTAATATGATACAACTTGTGTCCCTGAAATTTTAATATATAGTATTTGATTATTGTTTAACTTAGCACGTTTTTAAAATTTACTGGTAATTTCTTATTTGACCTAAGAGTTACTTAGAAGTTTGTTTCTTAATTTCTTAATTAACACATGGATACTTTCTAGTATATTTTATGTGACTGATTTATAATTTAACTTTATTATTTTCAACAAAGTTCCTGTGTATAATGCCAATATATTATGTTTATTGAGACTTGGATTTTTATGCAGAATATAATTTTTTTTCTGTGTGCGTTTTAAAGAAAATTGGTACTCTGTAATGTTCTATATTTATCCATTAAATCAGATTTGCTACCTAGATTGTTCAAATATTCTATACCCTTGCTGAATTCTTTGCCTTTTTACTTTTCCAGATAATGAGAAATAAGATAGTTAAAAAAAATCCAACTACTGGGGCACCCGGGTAGATCAGTCAGTTAAGTATATGATTTCTGCTCAGGTCATGATCTCAAAGTTCATGGGTTTGAGTCCCACATTTGGCTCTGTGCTTACAGACAGATCAGAGCCTGGAGGTTCTGTGCCTCCCTCTCTGTCCCTCCCCCACTTACAATCTGTCTCTCTCTCAAAAATAGACATTAAAAAATTAAAAAATAATTCCAAAATAATTGTGGATTTTAAATTTTCTCTTAAAAGTCTATCAGTTTTTACTTTATATAATTTGAGGATAAGTTCTGGGAAATAGATATTTAGAATTGTTATATATTCTTGGTAAAATGACCTTTTGGCATTATTTAGTTTCTAATTTATCAATTTACCATAAAGTATATTTTATTTGATATCGATATAGGTAAACTTATTTTATATAAAATGGTATTTGCTATACATTTTCCTCATATTTCACTTTCATTCATTTACCCTTAAGTTTTACTTGTATCTCTTATGAATAAAAAATATAGCTATTTAGAAAAATATGAGTATCTTTGTCTTTATCTTTTATCTCCAGTTTTTTAAGGTTTATTTTTATTGCATTTTGAGGGAGAGAGTGGGGGAGGGGCAGAGAGAGAGGGAGAGAGAGAGAATTCTAAGCAGGCTCCACACAGTTAGCATGAAGCCCGATGCAGGGCTTGAACCCACCAATTGTGGTATCATGACCTGAGCAAAAAACAGAACCAGACACTTAACTGAGACAGCCAGACACCTCCAAATTTTTATTTAAATTCCATTTATGGGGCGCCTGGGTGGCGCAGTCGGTTAAGCGTCCGACTTCAGCCAGGTCACGATCTCGCGGTCCGTGAGTTCGAGCCCCGCGTCAGGCTCTGGGCTGATGGCTCGGAGCCTGGAGCCTGTTTCCGATTCTGTGTCTCCCTCTCTCTCTGCCCCTCCCCCGTTCATGCTCTGTCTCTCTCTGTCTGTCCCAAAAATAAATAAAAAACGTTGAAAAAAAATTAAAAAAAAAAAATAATAAAAAAAAAATAAATTCCATTTAGTTAACATAAAATGTAATATTAGTTTCAGTTGTAGAATTTGGAGATTCATCACTTACAACACCCGGTGCTCATCACAAGTGCCTTCCTTAATACCCATCACCTATTTAACTCATCCCCCCACCCACCTCCCCTCCACTAACCACCAGTTTGTTCTCTATAGTTAAAGACTCTGTTTCTTGGTTTGCTTCTCTTTTACCCCCTATGTTCATTTGTTTTATTTGTATATATTTTTTCATATTCCACATATGAGTAAAATCATATAGTATTTGACTTTCTCTGACTGGCTTCTTTCATTTAGCCTAATATCTAGTGCTATCCACATCCACATCCTTTCAAAAGACAAGGTCTCTATTTCCCTGATAAGGAGCGACGTTGAGCATCTTTTCATGTGCTTGTTGGCCATCCAGATGTCTTCTTTAAAATTTTTTTTTAACGTTTTATTTATTTCTGAGACAGAAAGAGACAGAGCATGAATGGGGGAGGGTCAGAGAGAGAGGGAGACACAGAATCTGAAGCAGGCTCCAGGCTCTGAGCTGTCAGCACAGAGCCCGACGTGGGGCTCGAACTCGCGGACTGCGAGATCGTGACCTGAGCCGAAGTCGGACGCTTAACCGACTGAGCCACCCAGGCGCCCCCAGATGTCTTCTTTAGAGAAGTGTCTATTCATGTTTTCTGCCCATTTCTTCACTGGGTTATTTGTTTTTCGGGTGTGGAGTTTGGTGAGCTCTTTATAGATTTTGGATACTAGCCCTTTGTCCGATATGTCATTTGCAAATATCTTTTCCCATTCCATTGGTTGCCTTTTAGTTTTGTTGGTTGTTTCCTTTGCTGTGCAGAAGCTTTTTATCTTCATAAGGTCCCAGTAATTCATTTTTTGCTTTTCATTCCCTTGCCTTTGGGGATGTGTCGAGTAAGAGATTGCTATGGCTGAGGTCCGAGAGGTCTTTTCCTGCTTTCTCCTCTAGGGTTTTGATGGTTTCCTGTATCACATTCAGGTCCTTTATCCATTTTGAGTTTATTTTTGTGATTGGTGTGAGAAAGTGGTCTAGTTTCAACCTTCTGCATGTTGCTGTCCAGTTCTCCCAGCACCATTTGTTAAAGAGACTGTCTTTTTTCCATTGGATATTCTTTCCTGCTTTGTCAAAGATTAGTTGGCCACTCAGATATCACCTCACGCCAGAGTCGCCAAAATGAACAAATCAGGAGACTATCGATGCTGGAGAGGATGTGGAGAAACGGAAACCCTCTTGCACTTTTGGGGGGAATGCAAATTGGTGCAGCCACTCTAGAAAACAGTGTGGAGGTTCCTCAGAAAATTAAAAATAGACCTACCCTATGACCCAGCAATAACACTGCTAGGAATTTACCCAAGGGATACAGGAGTACTGATGCATAGGGGCACTTGTACCCCAATGTTTATAGCAGCACTCTCAACAATAGCCAAATTATGGAAAGAGCCTAAATGTCCATCAACTGATGAATGGATAAAGAAATTGTGGCTTATATACACAATGGAGTACTACAGGGCAATGAGAAAGAACAAAATATGGCCCTTTTTAGCAACGTGGATGGAACTGGAGAGTGTGATGCTAAGTGAAATAAGCCATACAGAGAAAGACAGATACCATATGTTTTCACTCTTATGTGGATCCTGAGAAACTTAACAGAAACCCATGGGGGAGGGGAAGGAAAAAAAAAAAAAGAGGTTAGAGTGGGAGAGAGCCAAAGCATAAGAGACTCTTAAAAACTGAGAAAAACTGAGGGTAGATGGGGGGTTGGAGGGAGGGGAGGGTGGGTGATGGGTATTGAGGATGGCACCTTTTGGGACGAGCACTGGGTGTTGTATGGAAACCATTTTGACAATAAATTTCATATATTGAAAAAAACCAAAAAAACAAAAGACAGGGTCTCATTATTTTTTATGGCTGAGTAATAGTTTATAGATAGATAGATAGATGATAGATAATTTTACCAATCTTGCAATCCACCTTTCCTCTGGCAACCATGTTTGTTTTCTGTATTTAAGAGTCTGTTTTTTGTTTGTTTGTTTGGGTTGACACTTTTTTTTTTCAGCACAAAAGAAATAGAGATCCACTGTCTTCTTGTTTCCACCGTTGCTTTTGAAATTTCAGCCATCAGTATAAGTGTACTGTTTTGTATATAATTTGTCATGTTTTCGCTTTTCCTGGTGCTTTTTAAATCTTCTCCTTGTAGCATCCTTCACTTGCACTATGGTGTGTGTAAAAGTGGGTTTCTTTTCATGTAAACTCCTTGAGATTTATTGTGTTTGTTGAGCTTGTAGATCATTTTTTTAAGTTCTGGAAAATTCTTATCCATCAAATCTTTAAAATATCGCCTCTGGCCCTTTCAATGTCTTCCTTTTGGAATTACAATTATATGGATGGTAAAACTTTTCACTCCCTATTGCATATTTATTAGCCCCTTTTTGAGTCTTTTACATCTCTATGTCTTTCCATGTGGCATACCAATGATTCCTTAGATCTACCTTCCAAATTTTTCTGTTGTTAGCTGCAGGTATTGATTTTATCCATTATTAACATTTTGAAAATTGTAAAGTTATAAATTAAATATTCTGAAATTCCTTTTTTCCTTTTTAGATATGCTTGTCATATATTTTCAAACTTCACCTTTATTTTTTGAAACATTAAACACAATTATTTCATATTTATATCTTATAGTTCCAATTCCTGATGTTTTGATGGGTTAATATTCTATTGTCTCTTTCTGTTGGTTCTCAGTCATGGTACTTTGTTTTCTGGTTTCCTTTTTTGAAAAATGGCCATGGTGCTTGGATGGTTATACTAGTAGAATTGGAAGACCCATAAGGTTTATTGATATTTTACAGGAATTCATTAACGTGTGAAGAGAAACAGATTCATTTATAAATAATGAATACTTGTCTATATAAAGATGTACTGGCATTCAATGATATGATGTGTTATTCTCCCGGGATTTACTGATTAGGGGATGATAGGCAAAGTTCTTCTGGCATTAAAAATAATACTCAGTTGACTTTAAATCTCTTAGAAATTGGTATGCTATAAAATGGGAATGTCCATTGGGTTTTAAATTGAACGGTTAAAAAAAAAGTCCTCCTAAAATTTTGAGGACCAAGTTAGGTTACCAGCTTTTGATTTTTATAATAAATTATACTGTATAAAACACATGATTTCATACACTATTTTCATCATTTCACATAAGAAAGAACATGTTAACATCAAAAAAGTAAAAAAGATAAAATTTTTTTTCTGAAAAAGAGAAAAGTGATTTAACTAATTATGTAAAATTGTGCTTTTTGTAATTTTGCCACAGACCACTAAAAGCAGAAAAAGAACGATGGTCCATGGATTAACATTTGGAAATCATTATTTAGGAGACAAACCTGGAAATTTCAAATATTGGAATTCTGTCTCCCTAGAGATAAGTTACCTTTCTTTGTTCAAATGACTTAGACTTCATCCCTGACTCCATCCATCTGTCCCCTAATGCATGCTACTGGTTGCAGTACCACTGTTAGCAAAATGTAGCTAAGTCAGAGATAATATATTCCTTCTACTTAAAAAAAAATTTAAAAAATAATGTGAAATTCACAACTTAATACATATAGATCATCAATATCCTTTCCTTTCTTAAAAGTATCCTCTTATTCAGCAAGTATTATCTTTTTTTTTCTTTTAGTTTTGCATACTCAGAAGCCTGAGAGTGATAATTATAGAATAAATTTATTGTCTTTATTTCATAATGCAAGCTCTGGGAAAAAGGGCCCAGGAACTTCTAAATTTTTCTTTCTATCCATTGTAGAAATAGAATATCTAAAGTCTTTTTTGTAGTTGTGCCAATCCTAGCATTAAAGTGGAAAAACGCATCTTTCCTATTTTCACCATTTTTCTTTCTTTTGGCACCAACAGATAGTTGTTGAACCCCTTTAGCACTGCTTTGTCTTATTTCTCTGTCAAACACGTTTCTCCTGAAATGCTAGAAGTGCTCAGCTTTCTTATTTATGGAGTGGGAAATTAGACAGATTTTTTTTTTTGCTTTTTTTGCTTGCTTTTTGTTTCTTATTTTCCAGTAGTCTAAGAAAAAGCATTCTAAGTTTTGTAATAGTGATTATTGTCTTTTCTCACTACCCATAGACCTTTTGCTTTGCCACCCTCACCTCCACCTATCCTCCCTCCAGGTAGCTGGAAGGAAATTTGTTATGTCCTGGTTTTTTAACAGAGCCTTTGCTGACATTAGTTTTGCCCTTGTAATACATTGAAAAGTACCCTCCTGGGGCGCCTGGGTGGCTCAGTCGGTTAAATGTCTGAATTTGTCTCAGACCATGATCTCATGGTCATTGAGCTTGAGCCTCATGTCAGGTTCTGTGTTGACAGCTCAGAGCCTGGAGCCTTCTTTGGATTCTGTGTCTCCCTCTCTCTCTCTCTCCCTTTCCCGCAGTCACGTTCTCTCTCTCTCTCTCTCTCAAAAGTAAATAAAACATGAAAAATTAAAAAATAAATAAAAAGTACCCTCCTACCTCCTGACAAATAAAGACCTTATTAACTTTATTTTTTAATTTAATGGTTTTTTTAAATTTATTTTTGAGAGAGAGAGAAACAGAGCATGTGCAGGGGAGGGGCAGAGAGAGGGGGAGACACATAATCTGAAGCGGGCTCCAGGTTCTGAGCTGTCAGCACAGAGCCCGATGAACTTTATTTTAATTGTACAAGCTTATTTAAGATACACTGAAATAACAGGAACAAAAGCAGGTACAGCCTGATTGTAATGCTTATTTGAGACCACAGTTTTATCATCCAAATTCTTCTAAGAGTTAATGAAACTTTTCCAGGTGTGAAGTTAATCAAAAAGAAAAAAAAAAAGAATAAAGTTTATATGTTAAAGACTAAAAGTTTTAAATTATAAGCAAAACCTGAGTCAACTAAGTTAACTATTTAACTAAACCATTTAATTAATTTCATTAAATTACTTTCATCAAATAATTTAGTCATAACATCCTTTATTGCTTTGATACAATTAAAATACGTTTGCCCAATGTAACCTCTGTCTCCTTTCCATTAGGTTTTTAAGCATACATATCTGACATAATTTATAATTTGATCAGCTGATAAGGTTAAAAAATCTTTGACAACAATTAAAGTGTTTTTATATAGACTAAGTATAGTAACTAAAACATTTAATAGTCTTTTTTTCTCCTCAATTAAAAAACTAACATGAGGAGCCTAACATTTTCTAGATGTTTTAGATATTCCACCAATCAGATTATTTCACTCTTCTAAGCCTCTGGCAATGTCCTCTTTTCCAGATTACATTCGCCTGGATCAGAATTTTTGAAAGATATTCTGTAGAACATTAGCTCCTTAAGATGTTACTATGTGCAATATGAAAGAAGAATACCATAGTCAAACAATTTGCAGAATATTTGGTTAAGAAAATGTAAACAGGATTATCTACTCATTTGTCATTTATTTATTCAATGAATATTTGTGCTCCTCGTACTTTTTAAACAACATTGAACAAAGCAGAACAAGGCCTTGCCATCATGATGCTTAGACTTTAGGCAGAAATAAAGATGAGCAGCAAATATTTTCTATTCATATCAGATAAATGAAACTGCTGTGAAGTATATTAAACTGCAGGTTAGGTGATGAAGGATGATAGGAGTGTGGTTTATTTTAGACAAGAGGTAAAAGCAGACCTCTCAGAGAAGGTGTTATTTGAGTAGAAAACTGTAATGAAGGATATTATATCTCAATCTTAATTACAATTAAGGTGTAATCTCTCAAGATGTGGTATTAAGTGTGATCCCTGAAACACACTGAGAAATATTGGGCTAGATGCTTATGAACCACTGGTTTAGGTAATACGTGAACCAGTATTATTGAATAAGTGCAAAGTACAAAGAACTCAATTCATTTATATTTATACTTCACATTTCAGCATTAGCATGAGTTCCATTTCAGTCCACTTTTCAAACTTAATTCAGTTTAAATTTTCTTTGAAACAAATGAGCCAATTCACCTTAATGAGTTTTTGGAGGAAGAGAGACTTTAGGAAGGCAATCTATTTAAATATTGAAAAATTGCTATTTTTATTGAAATGCATTTTTCCTTGCTCTTTCCATAGGCATTTTAGATTCAAGAACCATGTCAGGTCCTGTTATTTTTATATTTACAAATTAAGGATTCTCTTCATGTTCTCTATAACAACTTCCTTATCTTTTTCTTTCTGGGTTCTTGTAAAACACTTTTAATCATAAGATAAATGATATTCACACATTAAAATAATTATCTCCCTTATTCTTCCAGATATCTTATCCACTGTGACTAACGTCATAACTTGATATATTTATTCGGTATGTTTAGGTATGTGGTGCTGTATAAAACAATATAGATTACAACTCAGTAAGTCATAGGTCCTTTTATTGATGAGTTTCTTGTTGAAGACAGGCTACACTGGATGTGAGCATGAAACATTTATTAGTATGTGAAAGGCAGCCTCTTATAGAAGTATATTATTGTAGGTAATGCCAAAAAAAGTAAAGAAATTTTGATAACTATATATTTTTTGTTTTGATAAAAGATGTTAGCCTCCTCCCTCACTATGAAAAGCTATCTAGCGAGGTTGGGAAAAGCTAGTAGGGAGTTCAATTAGTATGTCTCACTTAAGTCCATGTTCCCAGGATCTTCTAGAAACCAGGAGTTCAAAAGCTAAAGTCTATTACAGTTCTTCTGGAAGTTTAGTCATTTAATTTCAGTCATTTAAAGTCTGGTCACTGTGGGAAAAGCTGCAGTGTTTGTGTTTTGGCCTGAGGTAGCCACCATTTCTTCATGGTAGTTTTCAAATAAAAACTGGTATTCCTGCTAGAAAAGGAGGTGGAAGAGTTCACCCAGGTGGTTATCTTGACCTCTTCTCTTAGCTACACATGCAGATATTGAGTTGTTTACCTGACATTGCCACTTGAATGGCTTAGAGACAGTACCTCAAACCTAACATGCCCAAAATAAAATACACATAATCTCCTAAACATGTCCAAAATATGGTCCTTATCACATTGTTTTCCTATGTTTCTGCATGATACCACCATACATAAACCAAAAAGATAGTTACCCTTGATTCCTTCATCACCTTTACCTCTACATCCAATCCATCACCAGATCCTGTTTACTTCTTCCTAAATATTTCTTCAAACCACCCAGTTGCTTCTTTATCCAGTTAAATAAACCATTAAAATTATCACAAAATTTCCCTTGTACTAAATAAAGTAATAACCTAGAAAGATACACTTTGAATCTCACTCTCTTCTTCATTCATTATTAATAGTCTAATCAACAAGAGAATGGATAAACTGGTATGTACAACAATATAGATTAGACATAACACCAATATGTTAAGTTGAATGAGAGCATAATACACATATACATGTGTGCATGCATGCACTCACAAACACAAAGCCTAACACAAATGTGTTATTCTGAGTGAAGAAAGCTGATTTGAAGATGGCATATTGTATGAATTCACTTATATGAAGTGCTAGAGTAGGTAAAACTAAGCTAAAGTGGTAGAAATCAGATCACTGGTCGCTTGTGAGAGTTAAGGATTGACTGGGAAGGGATACAAGGGAATTTTCAGCATCATGAAAATATTCCATGACTTGACATGTGTTCACCAAAACCCTTTATGAGAATTTCATTGAATGTTAGTTATACCTCAATAAAAATAATGTATATTTGATTATTTACCACCTTGTTCCCATATTCAAATTCAGTGATTTCTTAAGTTATTAAGACATAACTAAAATCTTGGAGGGAGGAGCCAAGATGGCAGAACAGCATGGAAGTTTTTTTTTGTCTTGCATCCATGAAAAATACAGCCAGACAAACACTAAACCATCCTGCACACCTAGAAAACTGATCTGAGGATTAACACAACAATCTGCACAACCTGAACCACAGAATTCAGCAGGTACATGGAGCGGAGAGGTGAACTGAGGGAGAGAGAAGCCACGGAGGGCAGGGGGCTACTTTTGCGTGCAGAGAGAAAAGAGATGAGGGGGGCAGAATACGGGAAAAGCACCCCCCCAAAAAAGCAGTTGGAGACAAAGTGGAAAAATGGAAACAGCTGCAGGGACTGAACTCAAAAGGAAGAAAGGAGAGGGTTTAAATTCCATTAAGACTCTATACACAGGGGGAGTACAGAGTCTGGAACTCTGCAGTTCAATACCTGGTGGTGCTCTGTTGGGAAGGGAGAATCCTCAGGAGCACACTGGAGTCCAGGGTTCCTCAGGCCACATGGGAAGAGGCAGTTCCCCTGCTGGGAAGACACCCAGTAGAGGCTGTGTGGGTCCCCCAAAGGCAAGGTCCCAGTGGACCCGGGAGAACAACCACATTTGCTGGTGCTGGAACAAAGTCATTAAGGGTGAAGCCTGGCACGATATGTGTGTTTTGATTTTCCATTATCCCTGAAATGCTGCTGCTACACTATCTAGCGAACTTTTTCTGGAGCCAGCTGGCACACAGCCTCAGTATCTGGGCATCGGCAGCAGCATGCTCCTGCAAACATTCTGGGGGGCAGCACCTGGCCATTGTTTGGTGAGACCCTCCTGCAGAGGGGCAGAACAGGTCAAAGCCACAGTCCCTCAGAAGTAAGGGCTTGGGAAAATCAGCTGCATCTGAGAAAAACTCAGGAGGGAGGTGCTGCCTGGGGCTTGGTCATGGACGGTGTAAAAGTGGGCAATGGAAGGAAGCTGAAGACAAAGAACAGGAGCATGATTGCTGATCGGGGAGAACAGAGTTCCGATACTAGACATTGGGTAGCTGGGTGATGCCATTTTCACCTTTCCCACGCATGCGCCACAACAATCCACCCCAGTAAGCTAGACAGTGCCATCTAGCGGAGAACGGAGCAGTTACACTAAGCCCCGCACACTTGGGCCAACCTCTCTCTTCAGGAATGCAAGTCTCTCCACCTGATTAGTTTATGGACTATAAAGCACTTCAGAGTTTGAGTTCTAGGGGAAAATGAAGTAATTTCAGTAATATTTCAGTCTGTTCATTGGTCCATCTATTCAATTTTTTTCTTTTTTTTTCTTTTTTTTCTCTTTTCTTTTCTTTTTCTTGAATACAGAAAGAGAAAAAATTCATTTTGGCTTTCAATTTTTTTAAAAAAATATTTTCTTTAACTTTATTTTACTATACTTTTTACTTTTATGTACACTTTTTTCAAATTTTATTTTACTTCCATCATTTCTGTCTACTTCAGTGTATTCACTTATTAAATTATCAAATATTAAATATTATCAAAAATTAATATTAAAAATTATCAAATTATTAAATATTAATATTTAAAATATAATATTCAATTAAATATTTTTACCTCATTAATAACTTTCCTCCTTTCGAAATGAACAAACGAAGAAATTCACCTCAAAAGAAAGAGCAGGAAGAAATGACAGCCAGGGACTTAACCAACACAGATACAAACTAGATGTCCGAACCAGAATTTAGAATCACAATAATAAGAATACTAGCTAGAGTCGAAAATAGATTAGAATCCCTTTCTGTGGAGACAAAAGAAGTAAAAACTAGTCAGGATGAAATAAAAAATGTTACCACTGAGCTGCAATCTGGAATGGAGGCTACAGCGGCAAGTATGGATGAGGCAGAACAGAGAATCAGTGACATAGAGGACAAACTTATGGAGAATGATGAAGCAGAAAAAAGAGGGAGATTAAGGCAAAAGAACATGATTTAAGAATTAGAGAAATCAGTGACTCATTAAAAAGGAACAACATCAGAATCATAGGGGTCCCAAAAGAGGAAGAGAGAGAAATAGGGGTAGAAGGGTTATGTGAGCAAATCAGAGTGGAAAACTTTCCCAATCTGGGGACAGACACAGACATCAAAATCCAGGAAGCACAATGAACTCCCATTATATTAAACAAAAAGTGACCATCAACAAGGCATATATATCATAGTGAAATTCACAAAATACTCAGGCTAGGAGAGAGTCATGAAAGCAGCAAGGGGAAAAAAGTCCCTAACCTACAAGGGAAGACAGATCAGGTTTGCAGGAGAGCTATCCACAGAAACTGGGCAGGCCAGGAAGGAGTGGCAGGAAATATTCAATGTGCTGAATAAGAAACATATGCAGCCAAGAATTCTTTATCCAGCAAGGCTGTCATTCAAAATAGAAGAAGAGATGAAAAGTTACCCAGACAAACAATAATTAAAGGAGTTTGTGACCACTAAACCAGCCCTGCAAGAAATTTTAAGGGGGAATCTCTGAGGGGGAGAAAAGAAAAACAAATGAACAAACAAACAAATAAGGACCAAAGCAACATAGAAAGGACCAGAGAACACCACCAGAAGCTCCAACTCTAAAAGCAACATAATGGCAATAAATCCATAACTCTCAGTACTCACTCTAAACATCAATGGAATAAA